>NC_088408.1:15954788-16102288 GCF_034236695.1 Oncorhynchus nerka
TCTGCAAAGTAATTGGTGAACCAGGCAAGGCAGTCATCCGAAAAACCGAGGCTACTGAGTCTGCCGATAAGAATATGGTGATTGACAGAGTCGAAGGCCTTGGCAAGGTCGATGAAGACGGCTGCACAGTACTGTCTTTTATCGATGGCGGTTATGATATCGTTTAGTACCTTGAGTGTGGCTGAGGTGCACCCGTGACCGGCTCGGAAACCAGATTGCACAGCGGAGAAGGTACGGTGGGATTCGAGATGGTCAGTGACCTGTTTGTTGACTTGGCTTTCGAAGACCTTAGATAGGCAGGGCAGGATGGATATAGGTCTGTAACAGTTTGGGTCCAGGGTGTCTCCCCTTTGAAGAGGGGGATGACTGCGGCAGCTTTCCAATCCTTGGGGATCTCGGACGATATGAAAGAGAGGTTGAACAGGCTGGTAATAGGGGTTGCGACAATGGCGGCGGATAGTTTCAGAAATAGAGGGTCCAGATTGTCAAGCCCAGCTGATTTGTACGGGTCCAGGTTTTGGAGCTCTTTCAGAACATCTGCTATCTGGATTTGGGTAAAGGAGAACCTGGAGAGGCTTGGGCGAGGAGCTGCGGGGGGGGCGGAGCTGTTGGCCGAGGTTGGAGAAGCCAGGCAGAAGGCATGGCCAGCCGTTGAGAAATGCTTATTGAAGTTTTCGATAATCATGGATTTATCGGTGGTGACCGTGTTACCTAGCCTCAGTGCAGTGGGCAGCTGGGAGGAGGTGCTCTTGTTCTCCATGGACTTCACATTGTCCCAGAACTTTTGGGAGTTGGAGCTACAGGATGCAAACTTCTGCCTGAAGAAGCTGGCCTTAGCTTTCCTGACTGACTGCGTGTATTGGTTCCTGACTTCCCTGAACAGTTGCATATCACGGGGACTCTTCGATGCTATTGCAGTCCGCCACAGGATGTTTTTGTGCTGGTCGAGGGCAGTCAGGTCTGGAGTGAACCAAGGGCTGTATCTGTTCTTGGTTCTGCATTTTTTGAACGGAGCATGCTTATCTAAAATGGAGAGGAAGTTGCTTTTAAAGAATGACCAGGCATCCTCAACTGACGGGATGAGGTCAATGCCCTTCCAGGATACCCGGGCCAGGTCGATTAGGAAGGCCTGCTCACAGAAGTGTTTTAGGGAGCGTTTGACAGTGATGAGGGGTGGTCGTTTGACTGCGGCTCCGTAGCGGATACAGGCAATGAGGCAGTGATCGCTGAGATCCTGGTTGAAGACAGCGGAGGTGTATTTGGAGGGCCAGTTGGTCAGGATGTTTACAGAGTTAGGGTTGTACCTGGTGCGTTCCTTGATGATTTGTGTGAGATTGAGGGCATCTAGCTTAGATTGTAGGACTGCCGGGGTGTTAAGCATATCCCAGTTTAGGTCACCTAACAGAACAAACTCTGAAGCTAGATGGGGGGCGATCAATTCACAAATGGTGTCCAGGGCACAGCTGGGAGCTGAGGGGGGTCGGTAGCAGGCGGCAACAGTGAGAGACTTATTTCTGGAGAGAGTAATTTTCAAAATTAGTAGTTCGAACTGTTTGGGTATGGACCTGGAAAGTATGACATTACTTTGCAGGCTATCTCTGCAGTAGACTGCAACTCCTCCCCCTTTGGCAGTTCTATCTTGACGGAAGATGTTATAGTTGGGTATGGAAATCTCTGAATTTTTGGTGGCCTTCCTGAGCCAGGATTCAGACACAGCAAGGACATCAGGGTTAGCAGAGTGTGCTAAAGCAGTGAGTAAAACAAACTTAAGGAGGAGGCTTCTGATGTTGACATGCATGAAACCAAGGCTTTTTCGATCACAGAAGTCAACAAATGAGGGTACTTGGGGACATGCAGGGCCTGGGTTTACCTCCACATCACCCGCGGAACAGAGAAGGAGTAGTATGAGGGTGCGGCTAAAGGCTATCAAAACTGGTCGCCTAGAGCGTTGGGGACAGAGAATAAGAGGAGCAGGTTTCTGGGCATGGTAGAATATATTCAGGGCATAATGCGCAGACAGGGGTATGGTGGGGTGCGGGTACAGCGGAGGTAAGCCCAGGCCCCGGGTGATGATGAGAGAGGTTGTATCTCTGGACATGCTGGTTGTAATGGATGAGGTCACCGCATGTGTGGGAGGTGGGACAAAGGAGTTATCAGGGGTATGAAGAGTGGAACTAGGGGGTCCATTGTGAACTAAAACAATGATAACTAACCTGAACAACAGTATACAAGGCATATTGACATTCGAGAGAGACATACAGCGAGGCATACAGTAATCACAGGTGTTGAATTGGGAAAGCTAGCTAAAACAGTAGGTTAGACAACAACAGCTAATCAGCTGGCACGACAACAGCAGGTAAAATGGCGTTGACTAGGCAACGGGGCCAACAGATAAAACAAACAGGCAGAATGGAGTACCGTGATTAATGGACAGTCCAGAGTGCATCAGCTATGTGGCCAAGAGATCAGTGTCCAGGGGGCAGCGGTGGATGGGGCAGGGAAGCTGGACTGGCGAGTGTTATCCAGGTTAAGAAAAACGAACAATGACTAAATAGCTTGTAGCTAGTTAGCTGGTTAGCTTCTGGAGGTTCTTGAGTGTGTTCTAAAAAAATTCTAAATAATAGCGATTCCGTATCACATTGGGTGAGGCAGGTTTCCGGAAGGTATAAACAAATTAAAAATCAAAAAGAGATAGAAAGTAAATATGGGTGTTTGGGACGCGGCGATGCAGACGGTTAGCAGGCCTGTGCTAGCAAGCTAACAGTTCGTAGATAGCTAGATAGCTAGTTGTGAAGACCCAGCTGAAAAATGTTCCATTTGCGGTGGGAATCCGGGGAAGAAATCGGTGGATGAAAAAAATAAATAGGTCCGTTATGCTCTGGTTAGAGTCGCGTTGTTCGAACTGGCGAGAGCTTTCCGGGCTGAAGGTTATAGCTGATGACCGGTTAGCTGAAGACCGCTAGCATGGCTAGTGGTTTGCTGGCTAGCTAGCTTCAGTTGAGCTTCAGTTGAGGGGTTCCGGTTCCGAAGTAAATATAAATATAAATACTTTAGGAAAAATAGCTACATTGGGTGAGGCGGGTTGCAGGAGAGTATTTGGAAGCTTAGGTTTAGCAAAAAGTTTTTAAAGAGATATGCGAAGAAAAATATGTAAAAAAACGAAGGAGATATATACAGGGGACACGACACGACAGGACTTACTGCTACGCCATCTTGGATTAGCTACTGTGGTATCAGTATGTTTTGACCATGTCAGTTTACAATCCAGGGTTACACCAAGCAGTTTAGTCACCTCAACTTGCTCAATACCACATTATTCAGTATAAGATTTAAATGAAGTTTAGGCGTGTAGTGAATGATTTGTCCCAAATACAATACTTTTACTTTTTTCTATACACTGAGTATATAAAACATTAGGAACACCTGACTAATATTGAGTTGCACCATCACTTCCTCCCTCAGAACAGCCTCAATTTGCCGTGACACACACACACACAACCTCTGAATGACACACACACACACAACCTCTGAATGGCACACATACACACAACCTCTGAATGGCACACATACACACAACCTCTGAATGGCACACATGCACACAACCTCTGAATGGCACACATACACACAACCTCTGAATGACACACACACACACAACCTCTGAATGGCACACATACACACAACCTCTGAATGGCACACATACACACAACCTCTGAATGACACACACACACACAACCTCTGAATGGCACACACACACACAACCTCTGAATGGCACACATACACACAACCTCTGAATGGCACACATACACACAACCTCTGAATGGCACACATGCACACAACCTCTGAATGGCACACACACACACACAACCTCTGAATGGCACACATGCACACACAACCTCTGAATGACACACACACACACAACCTCTGAATGGCACACACACACACAACCTCTGAATGGCACACACACACACAACCTCTGAATGGCACACATGCACACACAACCTCTGAATGACACACACACACACAACCTCTGAATGGCACACACACACACAACCTCTGAATGGCACACACGCACACACAACCTCTGAATGGCACACATGCACACACAACCTCTGAATGGCACACACACACAACCTCTGAATGGCACACACACACAACCTCTGAATGGCACACACACACACAACCTCTGAATGGCACACACATACACAACCTCTGAATGGCACACATACACAACCTCTGAATGGCACACACACACAACCTCTGAATGGCACACACACACAACCTCTGAATGGCACACATGCACACACAACCTCTGAATGGCACACATACACAATCCATGTCTCAATTATTTCAAGGCTTAAAAATCCTTCTTTAACCTGTCTACGCCCCTTCATCTTCACTGATTGAAGTAGATTTAATAGGTGACATCAATAAGGGATCATAGCTTTCACCTGGATTCACCTGGTCAGTCTATGTCATGGAAAGAGCATGTTTTGAACACTCAGTATATTTATGACTAACTTATTACTAGTCACCCATTCTAAGACTGACTGCAGCTCTTTGTTAAGGGTTTCACTTGCTGTGGCAGCTGACGTGTATAAAGTTGAGTCATCAATGTAGAAAAAAGCTACCTTGAGGTATGCCAAACTCTACCTGGTTTACGTTAGAGAGGCTTCCATTAAAGAACACCCTCTGTGTTCTCTTAGATAGTAACTCTCAATCTATGATATAGCAGAGGACGTGAAGCCAGAACACCTAGTCGACTATTATCGATAATGTCTTAAGCTGCACTTACATCTAACAAAACAGCTGTTACAGTCTTCTAATTATTCATTTTATTTCAGCCAATCATCCGTCATTTGTGTAAGTGCTGTGCTTGTTGAGTGTTCTTCCCTAGAAGCATGCTGAACATCAGTTGTTAATTTGTTTACTGTGAAATAGCATTGTAGGCTAAGATTGAAGATTTGACAAATAATAGTGTCAATATAGTCCACTACAATCCTCAGACATTTTCCAGCCAAGTTGTCAGTATGAGGTGGTTTATCATTATTGATAGACCCCCCAAAAAAAAATCACCTCTTCCACTCACTTCATGGAATTCAAAATGTCAATCCTTGTCTTTCATAATTTGGTCTGTTATGCATGGATATGGATGTTCAGAATTTGTTGTTGCCATGTCATGCCTACATTTGCTAATCTTGCCAATGAAAAACAAATTAAAGTAGCTGGCAATATGAGAGGTTTTTGTGATTACTGAGCCGTCTCATTCAATGAAGGATGGAGCTGAGTTTGCGTTTTTGGCCAATTTTTATTTAAATGCTCCAAAAATGTTTACTTTTTACTAAGATTTGTACTTTTTACTAAGATTTTTACTATGCAATACAGTATATGCTACTTGTTCGTGTTCCCACTCAGTTGTCCCCAGTTACACTCACAGGTAATCCAACACCCCCCCATTGAAAACCTCAAACCTGGTCACATGTGTTTGTATATGCGAGCGGAAAAGAGAGAGAGATAGACTGTTGTGTGTGTGAAGGAGAATTTTGTCTTTTCCAAACACCTGAAACAGCTTTTTCCTGCAATCTAGAGCCATAATCATTATGCTGAATTCTATGTATATTTTTGATTCTGTGTATATCTTTCTGCATATCTAAGCATACCTCTTGAGCTGTCTGTATCCTCCTGACTGATGGGTAAAAATTAAAAGGAATGTGAGTCTTATTCAGTATATTTACAGTTTTTTACAATCACTTTGGCACACATTTCAGAACCTTAATGTCATTTTTCAGAACTCTCGACACAAAATTCACAACCGATGATCAAAATGCACATTTTTCAAAATTCTAACACTTTTTCCAATTGCTTGGATGCAATACACATAAAGCTAAGATCATTTGTTCATTGAACTAAAATCACCTGTTCAAAATGACAAAACTTAAAGTATTACCAAAACACAATTCAGACATTACATCTGAGATGACTGTCTATTCATTTCATTACAATGATCTAACTATCAATTGGTACAACTGATCAAAATGATAAGTAACTGTTGCATTACTCTTAATGCATAGTTTTATGGAAACTGGCGAACAATATTCCGTGTTTAGATCATAAACGTTTCAGGATAACGAGATCCATTGACACCAATTACCGTGGAACATGAACCAATTGGACTTTTTTTTACCTTTATTTTACTAGGCAAGTCAGTTAAGAACAAATTCTTATTTTCAATGACGGCCTAGGAACAGTGGGTTAACTTCCTGTTCAGGGGCAGAACGACAGATTTGTACCTTGTCAGCTCGGTGATTCAAACTTGCAACCTTTCGGTTACTAGTCCAACACTCTAACCACTAGGCTACCCTGCCGCCCCAGACTACATTATCTATGGATGTAATATTTCATCATCATTCTTTATCAGACACTGTTTCTATGGTCCCATGTACCACTTTTCCAGACCATGTTTTCAGATTTGACATTACTGTACACTTACCGGCCACTTTATTAGGTACACCTATCTAGTACTAGATAGGAACCCCTTTTGCCTCCACAACAGCCTGAATTATTCACGGTGTTGTATGTTAAGAGATGCCATTCTGCACACCACTGTTTTAAATGGCTGATATTTGATCATGTGTGGCCTTTCTGTTAGCTTGAATGAGTCTGGACATTCTCCTCTGACCTCTCTCACCTACCAAGATGTTTTTGCCCACAGAACTGGCCCTCAATGAATGTGTTATGTGTATTGCACCGTTCTCTGTAATCTCTAGAGGCTGTAGTCCGTAAAAATCCCAGGAGGGCAGCATGTGTGAAACCAACAATCATACCACGGTCAAAGTTGCTTAGATTACACATCTTGCCTGTTCTAATGTTTGGTTGAACAACATCTTAAGCTCTCTACGCTATATACTCTATATATTGAGTTGCAGGCAGCCACACGTTTCGCTGTTCGAAGGAGCAGGCTATTAGCGTTAACACGCAGGTGTACCTAATAAAGTGGCCGGTGAGTGTATGTATGCAGGCCCTTGTAATTGCTTTTCCAATACTGCCAACTCGTTACTGATGATTGATTTCACATTGTGGTAGGAGTAAATAGTGAAATGAGTGGTATCCACCTACAACAACATAGTGATGACGTGGAGCCTGCAGGTGATCCAGGTCACAATAGAGATCAAGCAGTGGGAGGAGGAAGACGAGGAAGACGTGGTGGTCAAAGGAATGGCAGGGGACAAACAATCCTTCTGAGAGGTGGTCGTGGGCCTCGTTTGAGAGGTGTGGGGGAAAGTGGTAGAGGACATGCTTCTCCAACTGCATTGCTTGCTGTTTGGGGTTTTAGGCTGGGTTTCTGTACAGCACTTTGAGATATCAGCTGATGTAAGAAGGGATTTCTAAATAAATTTGATTTGATTTGACAAGGCCACGGACAAAGACAGCAGCAGCAAGAGCAAAGAGCGGGCTGTAGTCAATTTGGTTCGGGCCAGAAATTATATTCGCCATACAGAAATTCGGCAGCACATCTTGGACAATGACGACATGTTCAACAATGTGGAAGCCATAAGTTAGCCGACTATTGCACTCATGCTAAAAAGGCACCAGGTGTCTCTAAAACAGCTATACCCTGTGCCTTTTGAAAGAAATGAGGACAGAGTGAAGCAACTGAGGACTGAGTATGTTCAGGTATGTGTAGTTTCAAGATGCCTGTTGTGAAAAATTGCCCAAAATTCTACATCATTGTAATCAGTAATTCTCTTTCCAAAATGTATTTTTAGAGGGTGATGGAGCTGGATGCTGACGAAAACCATTGCAAATTCCTATTTTTGGATGAGGCAGGCTTCAACCTGGCTAAAACAAGGAGGAGAGGTCGGAATTTAATTGGCCAGCGTGCAACCATCCAAGTACCTGGACAACGTGGGGCCAACATCACCATGTGTGCAGCTATATTGGAAGATGGTGTGGTGGGACGCAGACCTCGTATTGGATCATATAATGCAGCTCTCCTTGTAACCTTCCTTGATGAGCTTAATCAGGTCTGTAGAGCTGATGGTGTGACCTATGTCATTGTGTTGGATAATCTCAGGTTCCACCAGGCTCAAATGGTGCAAGCATGGTTTCAGGCCCATCCACAATTTACTACCCTGTACTTACCCCCATACTCTCCTTTCCTTAACCCGATTGAGGATTTTATCTCCACATGGAGGTGGAAGGTATATGATAGGCGCCCTCACGAACAAGCCACCCTTCTCCAGGCCATGGATGACGCATGCAATGACATCACGGCAGACCAGTGTCAGGCCTGGATTCACCCTGCCGAAGATTCTTCCCAAGATGTTTGGCTAATGAAAACATCCATTGTGATGTGGATGAGAACCTGTGGCCAAATCCACAAGACAGGGTGAGGGAAATATAGAAGTACAGTAATCAATACTTTGTCCTGCTTTTTACAGTAAGCCAGGTGAGGCACACTACAGTGATGTTTTACAGTAAGCCAGGTGAGGCACACTACAGTGATGTTTTACAGTAAGCCAGGTGAGGCACACTACAGTGATGTTTTACAGTAAGCCACGTGAGGCACACTACAGTGATGTTTTACAGTAAGCCAGGTGAGGCACACTACAGTGATGTTTTACAGTAAGCCAGGTGAGGCACACTACAGTGATGTTTTACAGTAAGCCAGGTGAGGCACACTACAGTGATGTTTTACAGTAAGCCAGGTGAGGCACACTACAGTGATGTTTTACAGTAAGCCAGGTGAGGCACACTACAGTGATGTTTTACAGTAAGCCAGGTGAGGCACACTACAGTGATGTTTTACAGTAAGCCAGGTGAGGCACACTACAGTTGTAAATGTCCTTTTGCGGTTGTATTCTTTTTTGATTGCTAATCATTTCTACTTCGATTCAAAGAAACCTATGTTGTGATTTTATTGTATTTCAAAATACATTTCAGATTTTGTTCAATGATTCCACTGTGTCTGTAGTATTCTCTCTACTAGTCATTTTACAGTGATGTATTTACGTATAGTACCATAATGAAACATGTATCACATATTTTGAACTACAATATTTAATGATTGTACGAACAACTACACAGGGAAACTATCGGTATCTTGTGTGTGTGGGACCTAAATTAATGTTCCTATGGTATTTCATGATAAATTAGTTATTTGAACCAATGATTCTGCAAGTGCAAGGTTTCTTTAAAGATATGAATGCACAATGCAATGTTTTGAACATTGAACGGCCTGTGTTACATGTCACGGCTGGCTGAAGGACTGGACCAAGGTGCAGCATGGTAAGGGTACATTTTCTTTTTATTAAAAATGACGCCGACAAAACAAAGAACAAAACCAAACCGTGAAGCTTTGGGCCATGTGCCCTGAACAAAGTTAACTTCCCACAAAACAGGTGGGGGGAAAAGGGTACCTAAGTATGGTTCTCAATCAGAGACAACGATAGACAGCTGCCTCTGATTGAGAACCATACCAGGCCAAGACATAGAAATACAAAACATAGAAAAAAGGACATAGAATGCCCACCCTAGTCACACCGTAGCCTAACCAAATAGAGAATAAAAAGCCTCTCTAAGGCCAGGGCGTGACAGTTACAAGTGATGACCGCTTTGAGTTTTGTGTCTAGTTTTGAAAATGACCACAAGGTTCTGAAATTACTGCCAAAGTTAATGTAAAAAAACGTAGTTATCGCTTGCTTTTCTAAAGTCCACCAACCCTGCCAGTTAAGTAGCTAGTAGTATTACGTGTGTGTGTGTGTGTGTGTGTGTGTGTGTGTGTGTGCGTGCGTGTGTGTGTGTGTGTGTCATGCATGTGTCGTACCCATTTACACCTCTCTTTCAAGGCTAAGAGAGAGAGAGAGAGAGAGAGAGACTCCTTCCCCTCTCTCTCTCCCTCCCTCCTCTCCCACTGTGGTTCTTTAATTTCTTGGAATTATGTGTCTTCTGTTTCTGGGCGAGTGAGAAAGCACTTAGAGAGAGATCTGAATGAAAGGTAGTTATGAAATGCTACCATGTTTATTGTATGCCTCATAGTCTCCGTCAGGTAGTCAACATGTCCCATTGGTTCATCACACCAACTGAGGGAAGAGGTATGAATATACTGTAACATTTTACATCATCTTCCAACAGAGGCCTTGGTCTCAATGGAACTCCCTGCCTAAATAAATAAAGAATAAATATAAATAAAGATATCCAATGACCATGACTAAGGTCAAAGACTAAGGTCAAATCCCTGATCCATAGTGATACCCTCACACACAAAACACATTTAATATAACCCTGTAGCACTGGGTTAGTCCTGTAGCACTGGGTTAGTCCATTTTGGAGGCTATATCAATATCCAATGAAGTATAACCTTTCTTATCTCAGTTACCCAAGATATTTTTATGTTTTTACTGTTTGTTGTCTTGTGTAAACTCAAGATGAACAGCCATTAGCGTTTCTCGAAGTAGACAGTAGACCCTACTGAGACCGCCATCTAGTGGAAAGAGTCTAGAAAAACAGTCAACTGCTGAGCTGAATTCTGCCCTTAGGATAAATGATTCATACATCATAGATTTAGTCCCTAAAAACAGGCCTCAGATATATTTGAACTATCTGGGCCTGTATTCATAAAGTGTCTTAGAACTGATCTTAGATTAACACTTGATACATACGGCCCCAGATCAATTCACTTGTATGGATTGGTTGACCGTTGACAGCATAGATATAGAGGTGATATGGTCTGTGGTTGACAGTCTTACCTGGGGTACACAGTAAGATGGGATAACTGCGATTCATTCCATACAGGTGAGACATTTATCTAGGCAGGTACTCCTCTGTCTGATATTTCATTATTATTTTAATAATCATAATAATGTATGTTATTTACTAGACACTTTTATCCAAAGAGACTTACAGTAACATGTGCATACCTTATCTCCTACCTTATCTCCTACAATATCTTCTACCTTAATCCCCTACAGTATCTTCTACCTTATCTCCTACAATATCTTCTACCTTATCTCCTACCTTATCTCCTACAATAAGTTCTACCTTATCTCCTACAATATCTTCTACCTTATCTCCTACCATATCTCCTACAATATCTTTTACCTTATCTCCTACCTTATCTCCTACAATATCTTCTACCTTATCTCCTACCATATCTCCTACCTTAGCTTCTACCTTAATCCCCTACAGTATATTCTACAATATCTTCTACCTTATCTCCTACAATATATTCTACCTTATCTCCTACCATATCTCCTACAATATCTTCTACCTTATCTTCTACCTTAATCCCCTACAGTATCTTCTACAATATATTCTACCTTATCTTCTACCTTATCTCCTACAATATCTTCTACCTTATCTTCAACCTTAATCTCCTACAGTATCTTCTACCTTATCTTCTACCTTAATCCTCTACAATATCTTCTACCTTATCTCCTACCTTATCTCCTACCATATCTCCTACCTTATCTCCTACCTTATCTCCTACAATATCTTCTACCTTAATCCCCTACAGTATCTTCTACAATATATTCTACCTTATCTTCTACCTTATCTCCTACAATATCTTCTACCTTAATCTCCTACAGTATCTTCTACAATATCTTCTACCTTATCTTCTACCTTAATCCCATACAGTATCTTCTACAATATCTCCTACCTTATCTCCTACAATATCTTCTACCTTATCTTCTACCTTATCTCCTACAGTATCTTCTACAATATATTCTACCTTATCTTCTACCTTATCTCCTACAATATCTTCTACCTTAATCTCCTACAGTATCTTCTACCTTATCTTCTACCTTAATCCCCTACAGTATCTTCTACAATATCTCCTACCTTATCTCCTACAATATCTTCTACCTTATCTTCTACCTTATCTTCTACCTTATCTCCTACAATAACTTCTACCTTATCTTCTACAATATATTCTACCTTATCTCCTACAATATCTTCTAACTTATATTCTACCTTTTCTCCTACAATATACTCTACCTTATATTCTACCTTAGCTCCTATAATATATTCTACCTTATCTTCTACCTTATATTTTACAATATATTATACCTTATCTCCTACAATATATTCTACCTTATATTCTACCTTATCTCCTACAATGTCCTCTACCTTATCTCCTACAATATTTTCTACCTTTTCTTTTACTTTATCTTCAACAAGAAATATCACTAACAAAACAGAATAAATATCTGATAAAACTACAGTTCCTCACAATAAAATGACAGCTCTTAATAAAGACAGCTCTGTTTAAAAAGAAAGAACAGCTTTATACATATGAAAACAAATCATTTTGAGCTGATAGCAACTCCAGGTCCAATTCATTAAAGGTAAGCCTTTGAAGGCCTGAGAAGTCACTAGTGGATCTCAAGGAGTTAGTCCAAAGTGTCCCAGTGTGGCTTTGTGTAAATAAAAATAAATAAAATACATGATTTTCTTTCTTATTTTCCACAATATCTCTGTACAATATCTTTATTCATCAGAAGTCACGACAAGCACATCCCTGAAAGAAGAGGAGACTGGTGAGGGGATGTCGGCTCATAGTAATGGCTAGAATGGGATATGTGCAATGGTATGAAACACATGGAAATGATTTGTTTGATGTTGGATACAGTTCCATACATTATTTCCATGTTTTACTATGAGCCCCTGCCATCAGCCACCACTCTCGACCTATACAAAAGAAGGCTACACATTAAAGTGGCATTTATCAGGCAGACATATAACAGTAGGCCTAAACAAAAACTGAAAACAAATTAAATCCGAGGGTAAGTAATACAATCTTCAAAAATAAATGAATAGTGGGTGGTTCGCACTTCTCCACCTGAGCAGGCTGACAGTAGTCATATGCCGCGGTCAAAACAACTGGGAACTCCGAAGTCGGAAGTCGAAGAATTGCGAATTCTGAGTTCCGAGCTCCCAGTTGTTTTGAACGCGGCATTAGTTTATACTTAAAATAGGCCTACCTATCCATGCGTTGTAAGATCTGAAATGCGTCAGCAACGCCTGGGCAGAGGAACGCGCACAGTGTGTGCTCACACTACACTCTCAGCACAGTGAACCACATGGTTGCGTGTGTGGCTGGTGGGTGGTGGGTGGGACTGAAAAGAAATCCGCGTTTTTGTTGACACGAGATGAGCCGCTTTTCTTCTGTCAGTTGGATGCGGACGTTGTTCTTTTGTGTGAACTGATCTGTGTAACAGTATAACATAAAAGTCACATTGATCAGGCCATGCGCTTACCGCTTAGTGGAGTAGGTTACTACTTTTTTTATGGATTACAAAGCTAAATTAACCTGCGGTGACAGAGACAATGTCTCGTCCGGAAATCTCTACATGTCTGCCGCAATGTTCTCGGCGGGAGTTCTCGGAAATGTAATCGCCTTGGTCCTTTTGGAGATGCGGCGCCGGAGGCAAAGTCCATCCCTTTTCCAGGTGCTGGTGACCGCGCTGGTGATTACGGACCTACTGGGTACCTTCTCCGTCAGTCCTCTCGTACTAGCCTCCTATACACAAAACAGGACATTGATGGGTATGGGTGAAAACGGAGCAGTATGCAACTATTTTGGGTTCAGCATGACTTTTTTCAGCCTCGCCACTTTGGCCATTCTGTGTGCCATGGCTTTGGAGCGCTACCTCTCCTTTGGACACCCGTATTTTTACGAACGGCACTTGAGAAAACGCTGCGGATACATCACCATTACACTCATCTACCTGATCTGCATCCTTTTCTGCCTAGCACCTTTCGTGGGCTTTGGAAAATACGTTCAATATTGCCCGGGGACTTGGTGCTTCTTTGACATGGTCCCATTAGAAACCAAACCAAAAGTATACGTCGGTGTGTATGCGTCATTGACTCTCCTCATGATTTCTACCACAGTGGTCTGTAACTTATCTGTCGTATACCATTTAATTATGATGTATAGGAGGTGCAAAGCGCGTGTTTTAACGCGACGGATACGGTTCTACCAAAGATCCCTCTCTATGACGGAGGAAGTGGAGCATCTTCTGCTTTTGGTGTTCATAACGGTGACCTTTGTCATCTGTTCGTTTCCTTTAGTGGTAAGAGCATTCGTTTCGATGTTGCAGGTCAAAGTGTTAAAAATATTGAGACACTGTCTAATGTGCAGTGTGTGTGTGTGTGTGTGTCCTCCCTTCTCTCAACCCAAGCATCTCTTCTTCACATATGTTACAGTTCAAAATGGTGCTCTTTAACATAACCATGTCCCAAGCCATGTCCTGTTACATCATCATAAACAACAACAACCCAATTTAAACATTTAACATGTCAATAATGAAAGGCTTACAAGGAGCAAGACCATTGACATATTGTGATTATTTATGTATTATATTTCCATGTACTTATTGCAGTGTTCTTGCACCTGTTGTTGCTCAAGCCTACTAGCTGCAACCAATACTTCCTGGCCTTTAATAGATCACTGTAGATTACTGTCTTACTTGATAACCATATTTTGTTGATATTGAAATTCTGAATAACTGACTATGATGCATTTTCTCTTTGTGTGTGTGTCTGTCTGTGTGTGTGTGTCCCATAGCTCCGTGTGTTCATCAACTTCATGGGCAGGTCAAATGAGAGCTATGGCACTGATCTCGCTGCTCTCCGCCTGCTGTCCTTCAACTCCATCATCGACCCCTGGCTCTTCATCATCCTCAGCCCCTCGGTGCTGCGCTTCCTCTGGAGGAAGCTGACACTGTGTAAACCCCAGAGGCCCCCTGAGGCCCCCACATTCCCACGGGAAAAGGCTTTCCCCGTTGGGCCAAAACTCTCACTGCCAAACCCACCCATGGAGCTCCAGAACGAGGAAGTGCAGAGAGTGGACAAGACATAATTTCATGCATATGGAATCAGGGGCCAATGACCCACTCTGGAAGGATTACAGTAACGGGACCATTTGATATCAGCAGGAGCCTAAGTGGACACAGGAAGTGACTTGACAGACTAGACATGCACTGGTTGAAGGGACCCCCTTACACAGTGTGTACTTGCAAATAAACATTTAGTGAGGTGCAGCATTTTCACTCATTGACCTCATGACAGGAGGCTGGAATAGATTGAGGAAGATATCAGAGATGTGGAAGGCTGTGGTGCTGACATGTTATACCCACACAATATGGATTTGGGATTTGGAACCGGACTTAGCATTTTGATGTGTCTACTTATTTCATTGCTTCATTATATTTATATACAAACTTTATGATCAGAAATGTATAGGACTGAAATGTTAATTTGACCGAACTCCTCCTGGACGAAAGGGTCCAGTATTTACTATATTAATAAAAGTCAATAAACATAATCTAATCTTAAACCATTTTATGATTGGAAAACCAAATATAATGTCCTTGTATTATATTGAATGTTTACATGAAATGTTTCAGTATCAGAACCCAAACCCAGCTGTCGTCGGAGCCCGTATTCATATGATGTCTCACAGCAAAGGAGGAATTAGATCCTAATGAATAAGATTACATAGACAAGACGGCCAGGTCAGCCGACAGACCAACTGTTAAGGCTGAAAACTACAGTCCCAATCCTGAGAAGGTAAACATAGCTGCCTATTCAGCACGGTACAACATGTTTAGACATTTGGTGACCACTGTGCCGTTCTTAACATTGATTGGAATTTTTAATCTGTCCCTTTGCATTAAGCCACTCCTCAACAGATACTCAATCCTTGATTTAGTTGTGATGTGTGACGATAAGATGGGTTTCAGCTTGAAGTTCTTACTCATACCAGTAACTTTCCATTCCAAACAAAGGCGTTGGCTTGTCTTATTCATAATGCACACAGAACAGACTGGTTTTCACTTGTGTGTCCTCATCTTTGTGCTGTGTACAGTATGTCATCCTAAGTACTGCTGCGACTATACGGCCACTCAAGTGTTCCTGTATTTCTCTTTTCATTTCCTGACATGGCTTTTTTTAGAAAACGATTCATATTATTTTCTTCAAAAGTGGTGCCTACCCTTCCGTGGTTCTATTCATTTTCAGTCAGTCTGAAGCCCTGCATCTATGTTGATCGTTAATTAAGTAAAAGGCCAGCAGGGCTTCCATTGGCAGAGATCTGGTTGAGTGACTGTTTAAGACTGAAATAGCTGTGTTGTTTATTAAACGAAAGTGTCATTGCCCTTAAGGCAGGAAGTCAGAGGGAGACGGTGTGTGCATCCTAAAATGCATCCTAATCCCTTTATAGTGCACTACTTTTGACCAGGGCCCATAGGGAAATGTGTAGTAAATTGGGTGCCATTTGGAACACGCTCACTGTATTCAGATTAGTTTGATCAGATGCACTCTGTTTCCCATAAAGCACTGCTTCTGTATTTACATTATGCTCTGTTCCTATCATTGATGGTATGTCCCCATGTCCTTCAGATAAGATCTCCACTCGCAGAAAAGTGTGTTTACTGCAGGACTTTCAGTCTCTTACGAATCTAGGAAGGAAACACTTACCTTGGATAGTTTGACTATTGCATTGAGCTGACACTTTGGCACATCTTTGCTCGGTCAGTAAATGGTAAAGCTGCTCTTTGTAAAAGTGAACATTTTGAAACTGTTTTTATTTATGTGCCACTGTGTGTGAGTTTACCGTTTCAATTTGTTAGTGTGAATTTCAGTCAACATTTGAAGTGAGGGAGAAATTGAGCTAATATACTGTGGCCTAGCTCCAATGCTCCATAAGTATTGTACTGAATCTCTCCAAATGGTCCTTTATTGAACTACAGAATGAAGAAAAAAGTAAATAATGTCTCCAAGTGCAACAGCATATTGTACTATATACTAACAGTACACTTACAGGGAAGGATGCACGGTCATCTCACAACCAGATGGTTTCTGGTTGGACTGATACAACATAGATAAACATAGAATTGGACACAGATCGCACTTACACTACCAAACACAGACCGCATGTACACAAAAACTTAATTTCAAAGTGACAACAAGGACATAGGATTTCGAAACACAAACAGGAACTCAGATGTTTATTTTCGAAGGGATCTGAGGTTTCATTTTATGTTCAAATCAGTTAGATTGGACAGCTCACAGAATGTCACACATCTTATGAAGATAACAAGGAACAGACAACCAGTAGTATGAACACACAACAAAACATTACTGTACATGCAAAATACAACACACTACATGATATTGTACGTCAGATCACAGTTAAGGGCCCTTATTCACAAAGAGTAACAGTGGTAAAATGAAGATAATATGGATAATACAGCTCTTTGACTGGGAGACTATAAATACGGTCCCTGAGATTTAGCCTAAAGATTTGACCTAGGGCTAATATACTGTAGGAGTGTGTTTTTAAGTTGACATGTGTATTTTTAAGTTGATCAAGTGCCATGTCCGTGGCCCCAGGAGATATTTCCCACAGGAAAGTTCCTTATGCTTCCTAGTTGAGAATGTTAACAGCATCCAGAGACCAAATCTCTGTAGAGAATTAACAACACATGTTTGATTTGCAGGGGGGTTGCTGAAGCTGAAGCTGCTGTGGTGCTTGCTTCACTGTCTGTCCTCATTCAAATTGCATTCTTTTTTAAATGTAACCCTTATTTTACCAGGTAAGTAGACTGAGAACATATTCTCATTTACAGCAACAACCTGGGGAATATTTACAGAGAGAGGAGGGGGGATGAATGAACCAATTGGAAGCTGATGGGGATGATGAGGTGGCCGTGATGGTGTGATTGGGAATTTAGCCAGGACACCGGGGTTAACACCCCTACTCTTACAATAAGTGCCATGGGATCTTCAATGACCACAGAGAGTCAGGGCACCCATTTAACATCCCATCTGAAAGACAACACCTTACACTGGGCAATATCCCCAATCACTGCCCTGGGGCACTGGGATAGTTATTTTGACCAGAGGAAAAAGTGCCTCCAACACCACATCCAGCAGCATCTGGTCTTCCATTCAGGGACCGACCAGGACCAACCCTGTTTAGCTTCAGAGGGAAGCCAGCAGTGGAATACAGGGTGGTAATGCTGCTGGCTAAAATGTAATGAAAGGCTGCTGCCAGATGGATGCCGCTCATTCTCTACATTTGGAGACCAGATGACTATGGGGTACCATTACTTACAGGGGCGTCATGCATCCCCAAAATCTGAGGGGGCACAAAGTAAGTGAGGATGCCGGAGGATGGGGGTGGGGGCGAAGGGGGTTAAGTTTGAGAATTTTGCCTTTTTCAAACACCTGAAATCTGACCCTCTGAAATCTGAAACCATAATCATTGTGCTTAATCCTACGTATAAAAAAATATGCACATTCTTCTGCATATCTCAGCATTCCTCTTTATTTATCTGTATCCTCTTGACAGGTGTTTTTTTAAAGAAACTAAATATGCTTCTCTGCATCTCTGCTAAAATCTGTGTAAAAGATTGAAAGGAATGTGTCTTATTCAGTACATTTAGTTATTGCTTGCTTTCCTAAAAGTATACCAAACTTTCCAGCAGACATGTGGGTTAAAATAGTTAGACTAGCAAGCTGATCTAACTTGATTGATAGCCTGAAAGGGCTTATTGGTAGCTAGATATGAGGTTAGGAGATTGGGAACCTATCTGGGCCAGCTAAAGACAACTTCATAAAATTGCTAAGTGGCTAGTAGTATTACAGAGAATTTTGTTTATTTTTTTTCAAAAAGATTTCAACAGTACAAATCTGAGGGGGCATGTGTCCCTGTGCCCCCTATGGGCATGACGCCTCTGATTACTCAGTATAATCTGTAAGCTTTTAAAACAAAGAAATTCCCATAAACTGCTGCTTGCTGCGTTTTCCATTGAAACCTCCCCTGTAGAGGACTAATGCAGTGTGACAGCCCAGAGGTTGTTTGCTCGGCCAAAACAACAGGATCTCATCATAGTAAAAGGTCCCGTTTATCAGTAGGCCTATACCACATCCTAGAGTTCTGATCTATTCGACAGCAGAAAGTATCACCTATATCAGATGACACTGAGCACTTTGTACCCTGTAAATCTCTACTGTATTCCTACATAGAAAAGGGAAAAACAAGCAAAGAAAAAAACACTGTTTTTAATAACTCTTTGTCTATACTTCCAATGTGTTTATCTTGTGAAATGTCTTGGGGGGCAAATCAGCCCCTTGTGTAACCTTGAGGTAAATGCAGTGGTCCCAGCTGAGACCAGAAGTAGCCCTCATGGTTGCGCTAGACAGTACTCCCCTGGAACACTGGACAACAACACCACATACTGTAGAATCACTATCCCTAAATCATATCTGTTGTTTTGAGATTGCAGGTGCATGGTAACAAATCAAATCAAACTTTATTTGTCACATGCGCCGAATACAACAAATGTGAAATGCTTACTTACTACAAGCCCTTAATAGTTGAATAAGATACGAAATAATAAGATAAAGCTCTGACGAAGGCCTTGAGGTCGATACGTAAAGCTTATTAAAGAGCAGTGATACTATCAATAGCAGTGTGCGGGTTTCTTCTTTTTTCTCCTGACCCGGAATAAGGAAATGTAAGCTCATATTTAGTTTAGAGTGATCAACACAATGTGTAGAGTTTCACTAGACTTGATGCTGAACGTTATGGATGAGAGAGATTACTGAAGGTCCAGGTACAAGGACTGAGGACACACTGATTATTCACTGTTGCTCTGTATTGATGACATTGTGTGGACACTGTTTGATAATCTAATCAGTTCACAACTGCTCAGAAAAGGCCGGTTTGACGTGTTCTCTGCTTCTGTGCTGGATGGTCTCCCTTTTGCAACTTGTAATACACCAGATAGATTTTTGATTGACTTATGACTGCTTTCCTTTTTATTCAACTGTAAACTCCTATTACAATGACCATTTTTTGACATTTACATTTGATATCATAGAAAATGTTCCACCAATCAAAAATTGTGTTTTGTCCCCGGAATCTCCCCTACACAGCTTCTACAACTCGATCTCATACCATACTACTAAAATGTTCCACCAATCAAAAATTGTGTTTTGTAAGTAGGTACCCTCCACTAAGTTGAATTTAAAAAAATGATAGGTAAGAACAAATTCTTATTTACAATGATGGCCTACCAGGGAACAGTGCCTTGTTCAGGGGGAGAACAACAGATTTTTACCATGTCAGCTCGGGGATTCAATCCAGCAACCTTCCAGTTACTGGCCCAACGCTCTAACCACTAGGCTACCTGCCACCCCAAGAACATCCTACACAACTCTGCTGTCCCACTGACGTCACACTGTGACTTTTCTTATACCCTTCAACAAACATCCAGTCATTTCTGTGAATACAGGAAATGCAGATGAACTTCCAGCTGTGTCCTGTCTTGTCAGGATGACGACACTGGGTGTCTTCTATTCTCAGGCTAGTTAGTGACAGGAATAAGACATAGTGCATGATGATAGCAAGGCCTGAGTGGTCTTGCGTAAGGCGTCCTTCTGAAATAATCCATTAGGTTAAGTGTTTACATGTTAGAATGATTCAAACAGGCCTGCTTTTGGCTCCCTACCCTATTACACACATGGACAAAAAAGAAAGAGATGCTATGGAAGTGAAACAAAGTGATGGTGAAAAAAATATTAAAAGGCTGAATGAATAGACAAAATATGTATTTTATGACCGTCTTTTGTCATTGTTTGAACTTTTCCTGTGTTTGTGGGCGCAAGCGTTGGTGGTAGGGTTATATAAGATACACACAGCTGTTCTATAGCTTTGCTTACTCACTTTAGCCGTTGCCTACTATGCTCACAAAGAACACATGAGAAGTGCTTCAATCAAACTGATAGTCTAAACCACCAACTCACAATCAGCCTGCACCCACACCCATTCTCTTTTCAGGAAGTTCAAGGATTCATCATGCTATGAAAAACCTCTGCTTGCTCATAACAAAATGATGTGCTCTGTCAAATGTGGTAAGATTATATCCAGACTAGAAGAGTGTTGTATTTGTATTATTCATCTGTGACTCTTCATGGGAAAGTCACACAAGCCAAACATTACCAGATTCATACTGAGTTAGTATAATGTGTTTTTGTGATTTGAAAGAAGGGCAAAATATTGTTAAACACTGCTTTTGAGCATCCTTTGGTCCTCATAATAATGAGAAGAATGAGGAGACACAGCACCATGTGGCAAAGTTGACAAATTGCACAATGGCACAGAAACTAAACACATCCTCTCTGAAGTTTACAATTCCAGAGAAAGGGCTTGTGAGTCTTAATGACGGCAGGGGAATCAGGATTGACCCAGTAACTGGAAATGAATCTGCTCTGGATCTCAAATTCAATGGAAGGCAGATGTAGTTGGGAGGTTTTGGAGGAATCTACAGGAAGCACAGAAACCCACAAATTCTTACAAACTCCAAGCATTGATTATGCAAGAATGGGCTGCCATCAGTCAGGATGTGGCCCAGAAGTTAATTGACAGCATGCCAGGGCGGATTGCAAAGGTCTTGAAAAAGAAGAGTCAAGACTGCAAATATTGACTCTTTGCATCAACTTCATGTAATTGTCAATGAAAGCCTTTGACACTTATGAAATGCTTGTAATTATACTTCAGTATTCCATAGTAACATCTGACAAAAATATCTAGACACTGAAGCAGCAAACTTTGTGGAAATTAATATTTGTGTCATTCTCAAAACTTTTGGCCACGACTGTACTGTACAGTAGGTAGTGATCACTATCATCCTATCATGAGGGAGGAAGAATCAGTAAGAAATGGATATTTGGAAAAGTGGAGTGGTGTCAGCTTCAAGAGTTGGGTGAACAGGAGCTGTCTCAGGTAGATCTTAATTCAGATATTGCACCCGTCAATGACGGAATAAGAGGAGCAATAGTAGGGGCCTCAAAACAGGTGATTACTATGGGTAGATGGGGGTGTCACGGATCGCTGGGCGTGGTGGGTGTGGAGTCAGGCGCAGAGAGCAGGGCTTCCAATGAATACCTTTTATTCAGCTGGGTCCAGCCAACAACCAGGCAAAATGACCAATAAACCGATAAGTCCCCCAACCAGTGAAAATAACGGACAGCAAACACGTAAGAGCAAAACAATAATACACCACTGACATAAAGGATGAGCCCGCGGGACCTGGGAGTTTAAATAGCCCCTAATTACTTAACAACAAATAAGATACAGGTGAAAACAATCAAGACAAAACCAACAGAAAAGAAAAAGGAATCGGTGGCAGCTAGTAGACCGGTGACGACGACAGCCGAGCACCACCCGAACAGGGAGAGGAGCTACCTTCAGTGGAAGTGGTGACAGGGGGAGAAAGAGTAATGCAGTCCCTTGGTGGAGTGAAGGGTGTAGAGAAGCAGTGAAGACTAGAAACAGCGCTTTCAGAATGTTGAAAAGGTCCCATAATTACCAGCACCTGATTCAGTATAAACAAGCACAAGCAGTAGTAAGGAGGATCATTAGGACAGCTAAGAGGGAGTATTGGCACTGGTTCTGTGGAAACATAGGCAGGACCACTCCTGTGGGAGAGGTATGGGGGATGATTAAAAGGATGAGTGGGGTCAGAAGAGATTGGGATCTCCCTGTGCTGAAAAGTGGGGGGATTGTTGCAGTGAGAGATGTGGAGAAGGCAGAGATGTCAGCCCAGGTAGGGATGAGCTCTAGCCCAGGAAGGTGCACAGCTCTAATAATCTGACAGAAGAGGGGCAGCATGGGGGAGAGAGAGGGTCAGAGGAGAACATCTGGGGTTCCTGGATCAGAAAGAGATGGTGGGGGAGAGAGAGGGTCAGAGGAGAACATCTGGGGTTCCTGGATCAGAAAGAGATGGTGGGGGAGAGAGAGGGTCAGAGGAGAACATATGGGGTTGCTGGATCAGAAAGAGATGGTGGGGGATACATTCAATGGCCCTTTTACGTTGGCTGAGATGAAGAGTGCATTTGCTAAAGCTGGGGTAACATCTCTTGGGAAGGATGAGATGTGTTACATTATGATTGCTCATCTCAGTGACACAGCAATTGGACCTTTATAATAAGGTGAGGCAGAAAGGGAAACTGCCTGGAAGTTGAAGCAGGCGGTAGTTGTGCCAATACAGAAACCAGGGAAAGACCCTACTAGTCCTTCAAGCTATAGGGTGATAGCGTTGACATCTCATGTATGTAAACGTATGGGAATAATGATAATGGAAAGGCTGACTTACTTTCTGGAGAGTAGAGGACTAATGTCACCAGATTAAAGTGGGTTTAGGAAAGATGGTTCCTGTACTGTGCCTTGAGTCAGTCAAACGGAAGGCACAGGCAAATAAGGAGATGGTGGTAGCCGTTTTCTTTGATGTAAAGATGGCTTATGATATGATGTGGAACGAAGGCCTACTTATCAAGCTGGATAACATGCGGGTTGGAGGAAGGGTTTTTAACTGGATAAAGGATTTTATTTTTGGGCCATCAATACAAGTGAGATTGGGGAGCTCTATGTTAGAAAGCTATGAGGTGGATAATGGCATCCCCCAGGGAAGTGTCATTAGTCCTTTGCTGTTCTCCATTATGATTGACGATGTATTCTCTCAGGTGAGACCTGATATTGGGAAGTCATTGTTTGCGGATGATGTGCTGTGGAAGAGAGGGAGAAATATTGCCTATACAGCCAGAAGAGTTCAAGAAGCGATTAGGGAAGTAGAGCAGTGGTCCCTCAGGTGGGGCTTCCAGTTTGCGGTTGAGAAAACACAGACTGTATTTTTTTCTAGAAGGAAGGTTGGGGAGGAAATATACCTGAAGCGGTATGGAAGGAATCTGGAGAGGGTGGGAGGGGTTTAGGTTCCTGGGGGTCTGGTTTGACACTCGAATGACATGGGCGGAGC
The DNA here is from genome assembly GCF_034236695.1 of Oncorhynchus nerka. NCBI lineage: Eukaryota > Metazoa > Chordata > Actinopteri > Salmoniformes > Salmonidae > Oncorhynchus > Oncorhynchus nerka. The sequence goes on from NC_088408.1 coordinate 15,978,614, forward strand.
ATTTTAACAGAGTAGTTGTCAAAGCAAGGAAAATATTGGATGTGATGCTTTGCTTGTCAGGAATGGAGAGGTGTTAAAAATGTTATATATAGCGCTGTTAATGTCATCAATGGATTATGGAAGTATAGCATATGGATCATAAAGCTAGATGTTATCCAGTCCCAAGCCCTAAGAATATGTTGTGGAGCACTCAGGACCTCCCGGTGGCAGCGATGCAGGTAGTGTTGGGAGAGATGCCGGTTAAGTTAAGAAGACAACAGCTAGCCATGACATATTGGGTAAATCTACAAGGACATAAGGTCACACATCCGAAAAAAAGGTGCTCCTAGAGTGTTGGGAACATGGACAAAATCTGAATACAAGCTTTGGGTGGATAGGCAATTGCATGGCGAGAGAGATGGGGTTGTTTGGGAGGGAGTTTAGTCCCTCTGCTTCTTCCTGCTGTAACCTTGGTTTCTCCCTCAACCACCGATAGATCTATGGTTGCTTGACAGGGTAATGGATGTTGAGGAAGGAGTAGATTCAGTTGTAAGTGAACATTTAAGAACACAATAATATATATATATATTTTTTTAATATACTCACAGCTGGGTCTAAGGATCTATATCTCTCTCGTCATTACTCAATACCTAGGTTTACTTCCAATGAACTCACATCCTAACATACCTCTCTGTCTGTACATTATGCCTCGAATCTATTCTATCTCGCCCAGAAACCTGCTCCTTTTACTCTCTGCTCTGAACGCACTAGACGACCAGTCCTGATAGCCGTTAGCAGTTCCCTTATCCTACTCCTCCTCTGTTCCTCTGGTGATGTAGAGGTTAATCCAGGCCCTGCAGTGCCTAGCTCCACTCCTAGTCCCCAGGTGCTCTCATTTGTTGACTTCTGTAACCGTAAAAGCCTTGGTTTCATGCATGTTAACATTAGAAGCCTCCTCCCTAAGTATGTTTTATTCACTGCTTTAGCACACTCTGCCAACCCTGATGTCCTAGCCATGTCTGAATCCTGGCTTAGGAAGACCACCAAAAACCCTGAAATTTCCATCCATAACTAAAACATTTTCCGACAAGATAGAACTGCCAAAGGGGGCAGTGTTGCAATCTACTGCAGAGATAGCCTGCAGAGTTCTGTCTTACTATCCAGGTCTGTACCCAAACAATTAGAGCTTCTACTTTTAAAAATCCACCTTTCCAGAAACAAGTCTCTCACTGTTGCCGCTTGCTATAGACTGCCCCCAGCTGTGCCCTGGACACCATATGTGAATTGATTGCCCCCCATCTATCTTCAGAGCTCGTGCTGCTAGGTAACCTAAACCGTGACATGCTAAACACCACGGCCATCCTACAATCTAAGCTTGATACCCTCAATCTCACACAAATTATCAATGAACCCACCAGGTACAACCCCAAATCCGAAAACACGGACACCCTCATAGATATCATCCTAACCAACTTGCCCTCCAAATACACCTCCTCTGTTTTCAACCAAGATCTCAGCGGTCACTGCCTCATTGCCTGCATCCATAATGGGTCTGCAGTCAAACGACCACCCCTCATCACTGTCAAATGCTCCCTAAAGCACTTCAGCAAGCAGGCCTTTCTAATCAACCTGGCCCGGGTATCCTGGAAGGATAGTGACCTCATCCCGTCAGTAGAGGATGCCTGGTTATTCTTTAAAAGTGCCTTCCTCACCATCTTAAATAAGCATGCCTCGTTCAAAAAATGTAGAACCAGGATCAGATATTGCCCTTGGTTCTCTCCAGACCCGACTGTCCTTGAACCGCAAATCAAATCAAATCAAATGTTATTTGTCACATACACATGGTTAGCAGATGTTAATGCGAGTGTAGCGAAATGCTTGTGCTTCTAGTTCCGACAATGCAGTAATAACCAACAAGTAATCTAGCTAACAATTCCAAAACTACTACCTTATAGACACAAGTGTAAGGGGATAAAGAATATGTACATAAAGATATATGAATGAGTGATGGTACAGAGCGGCATAGGCAAGATACAGTAGATGGTATTGAGTGCAGTATATACATATGAGATGAGTATGTAAACAAAGTGGCATAGTTAAAGTGGCTAGTGATACATGTATTACATAAAGATGCAGTAGATGATATAGAGTACAGTATAAACGTATACATATGAGATGAATAATGTAGGGTATGTAAACATTATATTAGGTAGCATTGTTTAAAGTGGCTAGTGATATATTTTACATCATTTCCCATCAAGTCCCATTATTAAAGTGGCTGGAGTTGAGTCATTGTGTTGGCAGCAGCCACTCAATGTTAGTGGTGGCTGTTTAACAGTCTGATGGCCTTGAGATAGAAGCTGTTTTTCAGTCTCTCGCCCCCAGCTTTGATGCACCTGTACTGACCTCGCCTTCTGGATGATAGTGGGGTGAACAGGCAGTGGCTCGGGTGGTTGTTGTCCTTGATGATCTTTATGGCCTTCCTGTGACATCGGGTGGTGTAGGTGTCCTGGAGGGCAGGTAGTTTGCCCCTGGTGATGCGTTGTGCAGACCTCACTACCCTCTGGAGAGCCTTACGGTTGTGGGCGGAGCAGTTACCGTACCAGGCGGTGATACAGCCCGACAGGATGCTCTCGATTGTGCATCTGTAGAAGTTTGTGAGTGCTTTTGGTGACAAGCCGAATTTCTTCAGCCTCCTGAGGTTGAAGAGGCGCTGCTGCGCCTTCTTCACGATGCTGTCTGTGTGGGTGGAACAATTCAGTTTGTCTGTGATGTGTACGCCGAGCACAAAAACATCATGTGGCGTTCTGCATTAGCATCGAACAGCCCCTGTGATTTGCAACTTTTCAGGGAAGTTAGAAACCAATATACACAGGCAGTTAGGAAAGCTAAGGCTAGCTTTTTCAAGCAGAAATTTGCATCCTGTAGCACAAATTCAAAAACGTTCTGGGACACTGTAAAGTCCATGGAGAATAAGAGCACCTCCTCCCAGCTTCCCACTCCACTGAGGCTAGGAAACACTGTCACCACCGATAAATCGACGTCTGGCCATGCTTTCCACCTGGCTACCCCTACCCCGATCAACAGCCCTCCACCCCCCACAGCAACTCGCCCAAGCCTCCCCAAATCCAGATAGCTGATGTTCTGAAAGAGCTGCAAAATCTGGACCCCTACAAATCAGCCGGGCTAGACAATCTGGACCCTCTCTTTCTAAAATTATCTGCCGAAATTGTTGCAACTTCTATTACTAGCCTGTTCAACCTCTCTTTCGTATCGCATGAGATTCCCAAAGATTGGAAAGCTGCCGCAGTCATCCCCCTCTTCAAAGGGGGAGACACTCTAGACCCAAACTGCTGCAGACCTATATCTATTCTACCCTGCCTTTCTAAGTTCTTCGAAAGCCAAGTTAACAAATTACCGACCATTTCAAATCCCACCGTACCTTCTCTGCTATGCAATCTGGTTTCAGAGCTGGTCACCTCAGCCACACTCAAGATACTAAACAATATCATAACCGCCATTGATAATAGACATTACTGTGCAGCTGTATTCATCGACCTGGCTAAGACTTTCGACTCTGTCAATCACAACATTCTTATTGGCAGACTCAAAAGCCTAGGTTTCTCAAATTATTGCCTCGCCTGGTTCACCAACTACTTCTCTGATAGAGTTCAGTGTGTCAAATCGGAGGGCCTGTTGTCCGGACCTCTGGCAGCCTCTATGGGAGTACCACAGGGTTCAATTCTCGGGCCGACTCTCTTCTCTGTATACATCAATGATGTCGCTCTTGTTGCTGGTGATTCTTTGATCCACCTCTACGCAGACAACACCATTCTGTATACCTCTGGCCCTTCTTTGGACACTGTGTTATCTAACCTCTAGAGGAGCTTCAATGTCATACAACTCTCAATCCATGGCCTCCAACTGCTCTTGAAATGCTAGTAAAACTAAATGCATGCTCTTCAACCGATCGCTGCCCGCACCTGCCCTTCCATCCAGCATCACAACTCTGAATGGTTCTGACTTAGAATATGTGGACAACTACAAATACCTAGGTGTCTGGTTAGACAGTAAACTCTCCGTCCAGACTCACATTAAACATCTCCAATCCAAAATTAAATCTAGAATCTGCTTCCTATTTCACAACAAAGCATCCTTCACTCATGCTGCCAAACATACCCTCGTAAAACTGACAATCCTACTGATCCTCGATTTCGGCGATGTCATTTACAAAATAGTCTCCAACACTCTACTCAACAAATTTTGTCACCAAATGCCCATATACTACACACCACTGCGACCTGTATGCTGTTGTTGGCTGGCCCTCGCTTCATATTCGACGCCAAACCCACTGGCTCCAGGTCATCTACAAGTCTCTGCTAGGTAAAGCCCCGCCTTATCTCAGCTCACTGGTCACCATAGCAGCACCCACCCATAGCACGTGCTCCAGCAGGTATATCTCACTGGTCACCCCCAAAGCCAATTCTTCCTTTGGCCACCTTTCCTTCCAGTTCTCTGCTGCCGATGACTGGAACGTTCTGCAAAAATCACTAAAGCTGGAGACTCTTACCTCCCTCACTTGCACCAGCTGTCAGAGTAGCTCACAGATCACTGCACCTGTACATAGCCCATCTGTAAATAGCCCATCCAATCTACCTCATCCCCATACTGTATTTATTTATTTATCTTGCTCCTTTGCACCCCAGTATCTCTACTTGCACATTCATCTTCTGCACATTCTACCATTCCAGTGTCTAATTGCTATATTGTAATTACTTCGCCACCATTGCCTATTTATTGCCTTTACCTCCCTTATCCTACCTCATTTGCACATGCTGTGAATAGACTTTTCTACTGTATTATTGATTGTATGTTTGTTTATTCCATGTGTAACTCTGTGTTGTTGTATGTGTCAATCTGCTTTACTTTATCTTTATTGTGGAAGGACCACCAGAGGGCAGGCTGGGCTCATGGATAGTAGCCCAACAAGGCATGGGAGACAAGGTAACCAGAGCCAATTAAGCACAGCTGACGGTACTAATGAAATACTCTCCTTCCCCTATAAGAGAGAGAATGGAACCAGCAGAGAAGGGGGGAAAACTATCTCTGGAAGATGGCCACCGAGAGAGAGGAGCTATCCTGGAAGAACCACTAAGACGGTGACAAGCCCGTGACTTTTTGTTGTAGTTTAATGATAAGCCTATTGTGTTCCGGTTTCATCCGGAGAAGAAGATGTATGTTTTTCCCTGGAAGATTTTCATTGATTATGTTGGACTGTTTGTGTTGACCAAATACCCTCAATAGAGAACTGTGTTCAATCAAGAAAACCTATTCCTGACTCGTTTATTCCACCTTCCCGCTTTAGAGTGACGCCCAATTACTTGGTCCACTCACATTATCTTTATCCAGGTCGCAGTTGCAAATGAGAACTTGTTCTCAACTAACCTAGCTGGTTAAATAAATGTGAAATAAATAAATAAAAATGAAATGAAAAGGACCCCTAAATAGAGAGGACATGAGCAGCTTTTAGTGTTCCTGAGTTTAAGGTGGCAGTGACAAAAAGAGCCACAGATCATTTATCTGTTTACACAATGGAGTTGTTGGCCATACTATTGGCTGCAGTGTGTGTGGAGGAGGTGAGGCCAGACAGGGTAGTCATCTGCTCTGACTTATGTGCTGCACTGATTCATTTGTACAGCTTACATTAATTTGTGTCACAGAGCAGACAGGATCTATTGTATGAGGTTTTGCAGTGCTTGTATAGGGTGAAACAGATGGGGATATATGTGATGTTCCTCTGGGTTCCAGCTCATGTGGGAGTAGAGGGGAATCAGGAAGTGGATATTATTGCCAAGCAGACTCTTAAACGTCCTAATGTTGAGATGGAATTGTCCATCAGTAAAACAGAAGCCAAGGAATTAATAAGAACAGTGGTTAAAAATAAGTAACAAGAGTTGTGGAACAGGGAGAGTAAGGGAAGACAACTGTATAAGAGTTGTGGAACAGGGAGAGTAAGGGAAGACAACTGTATAAGAGTTGTGGAACAGGGAGAGTAAGGGAAGACAACTGTATAAGAGTTGTGGAACAGGGAGAGTAAGGGAAGACAACTGTATAAGATCCAGGAAAAGGTGGGGGCAGGGAGGTCCTCAGGCTGAGAGAGAAGGCCAGGAAAGTGTCATCACAAGGCTGAGACTGGGACACAGAAGGTCAGTCTCTGGTTCACACTCCAGTCCAGTTGGAGGCGGTAATGCACCCTAAAGTTGGTTGCCAACCGCCATATAAAATCCACAGAAGTAGTAGAAGAAGAAGAAGAAGAAGAAGAAGAAGAGGCAGAAGTAGTTTACAATTCCCATAATTCATAGAGGCAAAATGGCTGACACCAGAGAAAAGGGACTTCAAGATTACAGAAAAAGATTACTTGAACATAAAGAGATTGATGGACGTTTAAAAGAGTGTAAGTGATATATTTGCTTGTCTTTGTCAATATTTCAGAGTAATACACATAAAAGGGGTTATCGAACTAAAATAACCAACATGACCAGTTAGCTAATCGGTTGTTGGCTAACTCGCATTGTCATGCAGTAGAATCGGTCATAGAAATGAATGGTCTTGACAACCGGCTAACGCGTTAGCAAAATGCTAGCTACCAAAACAGCTGCAGTTAACCGTTTATTGAAGTGTATTCGCTGTGCTTAGCAAGCTATTTAACCAGCTATTTGCCAAGACCGCTAGAAAACAATAGTAGTTAGAATTTATCTTGAACATTAAAACAATAACAAAGGATCAGCTAACGTTAGCTAACAGAGCTTGCTAACGTTACATAGCTTGATTTCATACTTGTATCCTGTGTTTTCAGTGAGGGAACAGCTCAAGGAACAGACAAAACAATATGAAAAATCTGAAAATGACCTGAAGGCCTTACAAAGTGTTGGTCAGGTAAAATTGTGAATTCACACACCATGATTTATTGATCGGCAATAGTGTACTAAAATTGTCTCCGTATCATAAAGAACGGATTTTAACTGCAACTTCTTGTAATACTTGTGCAGATTGTCGGTGAAGTGCTCAAACAGCTGACAGAGGAGAAATGTAAGTTGTAACATTGCAATCGTCCTACGACTCATTATATACCTAGGTCATATACGTCTGACCCTTCGGCATTACATATTATGTCATGTTCATCCTCTTCCTGTCTTCAGTCATTGTCAAGGCAACCAATGGCCCTCGCTATGTTGTTGGCTGCCGCAGACAAGTAAGTCTTGAGCCATGACGTACCCTTGTATCATCAGCATTTATTTACTTTCAGTGAGTGTCAGTATCACCTCTCCATGATTGTAATGGAGCTCATCTATCTGTCATTTTCACACAGCTGGATAAATCGCAGCTCAAACCAGGCACAAGAGTGGCCCTGGACATGACCACCCTCACCATTATGAGGTAGGCACTGTACACGCACGCATACTCAAAACCACAACACACACACACACACACAGCATGTGAGCAACTGTCAATTCAGTCTATTGAAACAAAATGTTCCAAGTAAAAGGTATGTCAGCCTTAAATGTTGCTGGTGATGGCAGTTAACATGTCCCTTCCCCACCTCAGATATCTGCCCAGAGAGGTGGACCCCTTGGTGTACAACATGTCCCATGAAGACCCAGGCAGCATCTCTTACTCAGAGATCGGGGGCTTGGCCGAGCAGATCCGTGAACTGAGAGAGGTACTTCTACTACATCCTACAGTATACTTATGATATTCTTAGAAAATGGGGGTACGTGTTTTTCCTGAGCCAGTCAGGTTTTCTATATGACCTTCCCCCTGTGTTCCAGGTGATTGAGCTGCCCCTGACCAACCCTGAACTATTCCTGAGGGTGGGGATTATCCCTCCAAAGGGCTGCCTGCTCTACGGACCTCCAGGTAAGTCACTATCTAGCAGGATTTCACTCTAGACCGAGGCTGAATCTCAAGTGTTTCCTTGATTTCTCATGTCTTTGATTCCTTCACCTACCTCTCAAAACACATTGGATGAGAAGATCTAAGGTCCCGCCCCTCGCACCTTCTCCTCCAATGTGTTTTGAGAAGGAGGTCAAGGAATAAAGGGTGCGGTGAATCACGGAAAGACTTTTGAGATTCACCCTGAATAATGCAAATAAGTTACGTCACTGAGGTCCTGAGGGTTTATTCATAGATTTTCTTTATGCACTTTTGATTAGGCACCGGAAAGACTCTTCTGGCCAGAGCGGTGGCCAGTCAGATGGACTGTAACTTCCTCAAGGTGACTTGTAGGCTACACTTTGTTTAACTCCACTGGCCTTTCTGACTCTCTTCACCATTCTTTGAAAAACTTGGCTGACACTGTGTCCCCCTGTGGCAGGTTGTGTCCAGCTCCATTGTGGATAAGTACATTGGAGAGAGTGCCAGGCTCATCAGGGAGATGTTCAACTATGCCAGGGACCACCAGCCCTGCATCATCTTTATGGATGAGATAGACGCCATCGGTGAGCATCCTGAGCTGTAGCCTGGCCCCAGATCAGTTTGCACTGTATAGCCAACTGCTATGGTCATTGTCAACCAGTTGGCTATACAGCACAAACAGTTCTGGGACCAGGCTAAGCATTCTGAACCCTGATGCCATATCTATTCCTTCTCCCTTTGCTCAGCATTGTGTGCAGTGTCTGGGAACTGTGAATGTGTTGTAAGTGAAATACTTGTTTTTCTCTCCAAGGTGGCCGAAGGTTCTCAGAGGGCACGTCAGCTGACAGAGAGATCCAGAGGACTCTGATGGAGGTAAAATGAGCGACCATAACACTTAGATATGTTACATAGAATTGATATTGTTCAACAAACGTTGCTTTCTATGACAATGATGGTTCAATAAAACATTTATTTGGGGAAAGACCTGGTTCTGTGGCTTGGTCCGTACAGTATATATTGTGGGGATGTTGAAGATAAGACAACTAAATGACGTGTAGCTTGCAGTAAGCTTGACTGGCATTTCAATAAGTGAAGGGTATTACTGTAAGGTGTTTAACATTATTAGGATCCATGGCAGATAATCCTCGCTGAATTGGATTTTCACCGTCTTATCTCTGTGTGCACCCAGCTGCTGAACCAAATGGACGGCTTTGACACCCTGCACAGAGTCAAGATGATCATGGCCACCAACCGGCCTGACACCCTGGACCCCGCGCTGCTGCGTCCCGGCAGACTGGACCGAAAGATCCGTAGGTTCTTCCTCATCTCACTGTCTGTTCATTACCCAGTGTGCTTCATACTTACTCATCATATCATAATATATGCCGTTAAGTAGACTTAGTCATGCTTCATACATTTTTCACATGGGTGCCGCCGGGACGCGAACCCACAATCCTGACGTTGCATGGGCCATGCTGAACCAACTGAGCCATACAGTACCTTATCCCCTTTGGGACATAGGGTCACAATGATCTCCCTCCACTTCCTTCTTTTTACACCCAGGTAGGAACACATGTAAATCTCTATGGTATGAAAAGAGTGACGTGGTTATTTCTACTGTTCCAACAGATGTTGAGCTGCCCAATGAACAGGCCCGTTTGGACATCCTGAAGATCCACTCCGGCCCCATCACCAAACACGGAGAGATAGGTGTGTTGATTTGAACACAGCTGGGACATATTAGGTTTAAGTCATGTTTTAGACTTCTGGTACGGTTTCCTTTGAACAAATGTTGGCTTTTTTTCTTCTCAGATTACGAAGCGATCGTGAAGCTTTCGGATGGCTTCAACGGAGCCGATTTGAGAAATGTCTGCACTGAAGCAGGTACCTGTCATGACTAACTCGTACATTATCAGTTTAGCTTGACAAAAACAGTGATTTTTCTTGAATCCAACCGCATTTTGATCTGCCTAAGTCGGGTCTCTTTCGGTCTACCAGGTATGTTTGCGATCCGTACCGATCACGAGTACGTCACTCAAGAGGATTTCATGAAGGCGGTTCGCAAGGTGGCCGATTCGAAGAAGCTTGAATCCAAGCTGGACTACAAGCCCATATAAATTCCTATATCTTTATTTCTATATGTGAACGTGGGGAGGTTTGCTGTTGGGGTGTTCTCACCAGTAAAACCTTTTTTTTTTTTCTCTTGCCATTTTTTTTTTGCCAAGTTGTATGATGCAGAAAAGTTTCTTGGGGGGAAAAGTGGATTAGGGATCTGTTGTTAACCATTTCTATAGAGTTGCCAAGAAGTGACCTCAGAACAGCTACAGATATGGGACCAGCATACATTGTCTCTACCCTCTCGTAGTGTTACATTTCTGCCCAGTATTTAGGATTATATTAACGAGACAATAAATACTGTTGCCATTGAAGCGGCTGTATCTGTAAAAGCATACAAAAGGAGTATGCCATATTAAAAACTTTATCATACTGATCACTGTTATGCTGTTTTTTACCTCGATAAAGCTGTGATGTCGGGTTTGGCTTCTTTGCCAATTTCCAAAAAATGTCCGATCAATGCTCAGGGGAAGAAGAGAAACAACTTAATGTATGGTATATTGATAATAAATAAAATACATTACACATAAAAACAAATAATAGGTTTTCCATATCTACATACATTGTTTACAAACTGATCAAGGAATAGTTTACAACACAACTATCAACGTGATAAAATGTATATGCTCACAGCCCTACAACAGTTTGAAATGTCCAATAGATGACTTTGGCGTAAAACCATATCACATCCATTCTATGATAGACACTGATTCCCATGAAACGGTACTATTATATCTGTATTAGACCAGTACCTATAGTGATAATGCTCATGCACATCCTGGCCACCATACAGCTACTCTAATGACATTGACCTGCTACATCACAGTTCATTCTTCCTCCCCCATAGGGGAATTGTGGAACAGGGCAAACGACTCCAATACGAAAGCTCTGCATATGGGGCAGTGTTGAAAGTGATGGACACAGCCGTCACACACACAGGCGTGCCTGCAGGGTAGCAGAACACGGTTAACAGGTGCATTCTGACACACAACACAGTCTTTGGCTTTTCCCTCCTGTGACCACTCCTCTTCATCTTCCATTCCTGGTGTCTTCTCTTCCTCCTTTCCATGCTCTCTTTCCTGTCGTTCTGGTGGTATCTCTGTGCTAGGGGCGGGGTCAGTCGCCCCTGACAACCCCATGCTCTCAGCTGACATAAAGAGTGACTGGAGGAGGAAACAGACAACAGTTACCATTGCATTTATGAGAATGTCGACTGCCAGCATCAGACTTGCTCTTAACAGCCAAAAATGTATTTCAATATCTACAATAGTATACCACTAAGAAGAAAGCAATGTATTGGCCTGCATTCTAAGTGGAAAGCTAGTATGGATAATGGAACACAATGAAATATCAGAAGGTAATGACAGGCTACTGTAATCTCACTGAGTCCTTGCCCACTTCATAGAAACATATATTCCTGTTTCAATGGGACTGGATGAATAAAGAAACAAAGCTATACCTTTAACTCATACATGTTCCCTTGTGCCGTGAGGAGGTATTGAAACAGGATCCGTGCCGACAGGCTGTATTTGTCATCTGGAACATGGACTACGGTGACACTGGCGGCCTGAACCAGAGAGAGGGATAATGAGTGTCACATCTAGGAGAACACCCACGCAGAGAAGGTACCTTCTACCGGGGTGTTTATTGTTTTCATTTATTTTCCTTCATTATGTTCCCCTAACCCTACCACCCCTCTCCTAACTGGAGTCAACTAATGGACAACAACATTTAGGCTTCTACTTCCAGCTTACCCATGTTCAAGTGTTACCATGACAGTCATACTCACAATGTTGTATGTGTCCCTGGCTTCAGGCTCAGCCAGTGTGAGGAGAGCCACCAGGGGATAACGTTCCCGTGGCAAATGACCAAAATCGGTGATCCTCAGTTCAGCTGGCATCTCGCTGTAGTGTTCCTCTCTGTTCTCTCCACTGATACTGAGGCTTTGGTTAAGGGGTGAAATACATGATGAAACTGACTTGAAAGACATGAATTTGCCTTGCATGTATTCCATCCATCCCCAATCTTAGTGTAACATCTAAATATCACAATGATTAAATATCATGATATATCATAATACATCAATGAAACTTGCAATATATCATAAAGGATAAACATAACATGAGAAATTAATATCTTCTAGAACCTGAATATCAAATCGGACCATCACATGTACAAAACGTACTAATAATACTAAACTAGGGAAGCAACAATGACACAGATGATCAGATTATATCCCCTGTGAAGGATACTGGAAACTTTGGCAGTGGTGGTACTGGAAGTGCAGGGCTTCCTGGAACTGTTGTGGTGTGCTGAGCCTACTGGGGCCATGTTGGTGGGTCTGTAGCGCCCCCTGGAGGGCATGGACACCACAACCCCAGTAACAGCTCAGCACACAGGGCTCCAGGCAGCATGGACGCAGGGACACACCCTCTGAAAGGAGGAAAATAATGAATGATTCATTGTTGATTGAATGATTAAGGCCCGATGGGGTGTGGTATATGGCCAATATATCACGGCTAAGGGATGTTCTTAAGACTGACGCAACACGGAGTGTCTGGATACAGCCCTTAGCCATGGTATATTGGTCATATACCACAAACCCCCGAGGTGCCTTATTGCTATTATAAACTGGTTACCAACAAAATTAGATCAGTAAAAGTATATGTTTTGTCATACCTGTGATATACGGTCTGTTATACCACAGCTGTCAGCCAATCAGCATTCAGGGTTCAAACCACCCAGTTTATAATTGAGCAATAAGGCCCGAGGAGGTGTGGTAAGGGATGTTCTTAAGTGCGATGCAATGCCATTATAAATTAGGTGGTTCGAGCCCTGAATGCTGATTGGCTGACAGCCGTGGTATATCAGACCGTATACCAAAGTATTACAAAACATTTATTTTTTCTTCTCTAATTACGTTGGTAACCAGTTTATAATAGCAATAAGGCACCTCTGGGGTTTGTGGTATATGACCAATATACCAAGGCTAAGGGCTGTTCTTAGGCACGACGCAACGCTGTTCTTGGGCCATATACCACACACACCCACACCTTTTTGCTTTATTATAAACTGGGTGGTTCGATCCCTGAATGCTGATGGCTGAAAGCCGTGGTATATCACACCGTATACCATGGGTATAACAAAACATTTATTTTTACTGCTCTAATTACGTTGGTAACCAGTTTATAATAGCAGTAAGGCCCCTCAGGGGTTTGTGATATATGACCAATGTACCATGGCTAAGGGCTGTGTCCTAGCACTCCCCGTTGCGTTGTGCCTAAGAACAGCCCTTAGCCGTGGTATATTGACCATATATCACAAAACCCTGAGGTGCCTTATTGCTATTATAAACTTGTTACAACCAGAAATAGTATAGTACACAAGTATTTTTGTTTCATCCAATCAGCATCCAGGACCCAAACTACCCAGTTTAAAATATGCAATAAAATCTACATATAATTGATGGCGGCACACCTATAACATAGTATGGGGCATGGACCTAATATAACACTATACTATATGGGCCCGATTCCCCCGAATGTACATTGAAATAGCTTTTTGGACCTGGAGGGTTAATCTGGGTCCAGGAATCTGGCCCGATGTGTTGTGTGTTGCATTATAACTGTCCTTGTATGCTCTCTTACCAGTCACAGAGGCCACCCCAGAGGTCCCCATCTCCAGGGCAAAGGGGTTGGTCACCTGAACCATCCTCTTCTCTGGGACAGGCAAGACTGACTCAGTCTCATCAGAGCTACGAAGAATCACTGGGACATCGAAACCAAACCTATGGGGGGACGAGGTGGAACAGCACAGAAGATTTGAATGGAGATATTCCATTATGTTGTGTGTATAAGAGAACAGACGAGATTTTCAACTTGACAAATTGATATTGCACGCACACCATTTTTTAAAATAAAAGTTTATATCATCTCATTTCTGGGGATGATATATAATAAGAAGAAAACGCTCTCTAATAGCCAGCCTCGTGAAAAGTATGACAATTTGTGTAGAACATTATGCATTCATTTTAAAATTCTGCCAACCACTTTAATGTTATAATAAATAAAGTAGACAACAGTGCAGAAAAGTGAACATTACAGTGCACTTCAGAGGCAATGTCACCATGTTCCAGTTTCCGGAGTCCCATGTTTATCCAACGCCACAATGTTTCATTTTCTCGCGTGCCGAACATTGCGTCACTGTATTTTTGTCACGTGAGATGTCAATGTAGCAATAATGGTGTGCTGTCAAACGATCAACGCCTTTTGCCATCTTTATTACAGCGAAAGAGAGGAGGAATTTGACTTTACTGAACAGAATATAAACATGACTGACTTCTACATGTCGGCACAGATACGACAGATAGCTAGCAACGTTATATGTAGGCTAAAATAAGCCCTTCATTTAATAACCATATCCTAATGTTGTTGTCAAGGCAATTTGATAAACCTACCAGCCGAGGACCATGGCGGCGGTAACAACGAAACATAAGGATATGACACTAATGTAAAATAAAGGAGAATATTCATACAACATAACTAGAAACACGGCTGCCATTTTTAATCTGGCTAACGATAAATAAACCGATTTATGATCAAACCCGTGGATAAAAAATATATTCGTATCCTCCATAGCAGGCACTTCCGTCACTACGGTGTCCTGTGCACATACCCTCATGCGCATTTTTTCGCGCATTTGGGAGGAGCACTTAGCCGAACATCTGTAGTAAGCAAACCGCAGATAGGAGGGCGAATACAATAGGTGAACAGATAGCCTCCCCAGAGTCCCACTTTGTTCCTGCCAGTAGATCTATCTTTCAATCATTTCAAAAAGTCTCAATTTCGGTAGCCCAGTTCTGGGAGAGTGGATGAACCGGCGCACAGATGGTGGCATTTGTGGTAATAAGCAAGGAGAAGGTTTTGAAACCGTTAGTCCTGGACCTATCTATGACAAACCATTAGGTAAACAAAAGGCACAGAAATAAGGTTGAGGACGTAGGCTAGACTATATTGTTTATTTGGACATTAGGCTGTTTTTTTTTCAAGTCATGAGCAATTTTAATGACATAAAGTCGACCTGTCAACTGAGCTCGGATAATAATTCCGTGAGCAGCAATGACTGGGATATGGCCAATGATGTGTTTGTGACCTGCTACGAGGACCCGATGGGAGAGAATATACACGGGGAGATGGACTCGGTCCAGTCCGGCTTGGAAATACACCTGCCTCCGCTGCTGCTAGGCGATCACCGTTTATCTCAGGACAGCATGCTATTGGGCCTAGTGGAGGAAGCTTACTCGGGCTATCATCCTCTCCCCGACTCGGGGACAGACTATTTGGATATCACAAACGACCTGAACTACACCGAAAGTGATGGGAATGTGACTACAAAGAAACGTAACCGCTCCACCAGTTCCAGGCACCGCGGGGAGGTCGTCACCGAGCTGGGACCAGAGGAAGTGCGATGGTTCTACAAAGAGGACAAGAGAACATGGAAGCCATTTGTTGGACACGACTCTTTGAAAATTGAAGTAATTTTCCGCAAATTATGTGAACTAAATCCCTGCAGGGTCAAATGTCGGAGTCCCACCACCGAACAAGAGGAAGCCAGTGATTCGGCCACGGGTTCTGAACCCCAACTGGAAGATGTGGCACACGGGGGAGCTGTTCAAGCAGAGACGGCGACAGGGGACGCAGAGGTTGGAGGGGACAGAGAATGGGAGAAAGATGAACTCGACCTGGATTCCATAAGTGTAAACGTTGAGGCTGTTTGCGTCAGAGGTGGTCTCTACGAAGTGGACGTCAAAGACAAAGAATGTTACCCCGTCTACTGGAACCGTGAGTAGCCTATTTTTATCACTATAGACGATTCTTCTCTCCCTCACTGTTTGTCATTTTAACCCTGATTATATCACAAGGCTGCCATAACAGTCCCAAACCTGTCAGAGCACAGATTGAGCAACTGATACTGCCCATTCAATAGAGTTGCAGCGACATCACCATAACCACAGTGTAATCCCTCTGTATGTCCACAGAGCATCACCATAACCAGAGTGTAATCCCTCTGTATGTCCACAGAGCATCACCATAACCACAGTGTAATCCCTCTGTATGTCCACAGAGCATCACCATAACCACAGTGTAATCCCTCTGTATGTCCACAGAGCAGGACAGTATTGCCGTGATGAGGGGTCAGTGGTTCGTCGACGGCACGTGGCTTCCCATTGAGGAAGACGAGAGTGACCTCATCGAGCTGGAGCACCTTGCCCGTTTCAGGGGGCACCAGACGAGGGAGGCCTACGAGGCCACCATTGAAGTGGTGACCACCACAGTGGACAACAAGGATGGTAAAGTGGATGGACTCAATGGCAAGTGGGACATGGGCATGCCGCCGTGAGGGGCGTCGGTTGTGACCGTGTCGATGAAGGGTGTATGTGAAGGATATGAATGAACACACACCCCACTGGTTCTGTACCCCCAAAAAAACACTTTATGAATGAACACACACCCCACTGGTTCTGTACCCCAAAAAAAACACTTTATGAATGAACACACACCCCACTGGTTCTGTACCCAAAAACAAACACTTTATGAATGAACACACACCCCACTGGTTCTGTACCCAAAAACAAACACTTTATGAATGAACACACACCCCACTGGTTCTGTACCCAAAAACAAACACTTTGAATAAAGAAAGAAGAAAACATAGCTAGAACATTGCACATGGCTACGCAAAATACATTCTGCTCCCAAGTGCTTTCATTGTCCCTGTACCTAACGACAGACAACACTGGCTACTGTTCAGCACTACAGTAAGTGAGTCACTGTACTGTGTGTAGGCTGTCTTTCTGTACTGTCAAACCATTTAGGCCAGCGTCACAAAGAAAGCTCTGGTCAGCTGACCTCGTTTTAGCCGAGCTCTGTCGAAACCAGGTGGACATTCAGAGGTTCACCTGAACGTGAATACAAACTGTCATAGTAAAAATGGAAGGAAAAATGGCAGATTGACGACATACATGACAGCTGTGTCATGTTCATTAGGATACGCCTTAGGAACATTTTTTAAAGCAGAAAAGAAAATCAAGCAATTCTTATTGGACAAGTTCATATCTGTTTGGGACCATTTTCTTCCATTTAGTAACTACTGAACACGACTACTGTTTAAGTGCGTGCAAGTGGGACTTCTCCAAACATCACTGGAGATTCACATGAACGGAATGAAGTCAATAGGTCTGTGTTAATTACTGCTCCTCGTCTTCCTCCAGCAATCCACAGTTTGAAACTGAGCCGAAGCCATGTGGACTGGCACAGTGTGGACGAGGTGTATCTCTACAGTGATGCCACCACCTCCAAGATCGCACGCACTGTCACCCAGAGACTGGGCTTCTCCAAAGGTTTGTATCCCCACTGACATGAATTAGGAATCCTCTGTGTTTCACTGCCTACAATATGGTGTGTAACACCTTACTTAAAAGCTGCAGGTACGATGCATCCTATTATGGTTATAATGTATTGTAAGACTTTTCATAAGCATGTATGAACCCCTTGTAATGTCTCATCATCTCATAACAATCCTGACTAAGAACTAGCAGTCTTTTGTGGGATTTGCTCAAATACTTTGTTTTGGTACTCTACATAACTGTACAGTTACAGTAGGATAATCAAGTTCAAGTTTTTATTTATACTAATTATGGCGTTCAATACAAAGTGACATCCATGCGTAACAACAACAACATATGAAATAGATAGGATGACAACAACAACAACATATGAAATAGATAGGATGACAACAACAAAATATGTAAAAACATCCAGCAATTTATTGAGTGACTTATTATTGAGCAGAGAATGGGTGATCTTTTGTACCATTCAGTTGTCAACTCTGGTATAATGTTGTCAGTTGGTTTTCTCCAGCGGGTCTTCCTGCTCTTCCCTGTATACCCTGTACTCTTGTATATTGTAAAAGAGCTGGTTTAATTCCTCCTCAGCTGGCAGTAGTGGGACGCGTCTACATCGGGGCTATGTGGAGGAGGCAGCGCCCGAGGACACCCCGCCCGAAACAACACACATCGTCTTTGTGGTGCACGGGATTGGCCAGAAGATGGACCAGGGCCGCATCATCAGGAACACAAGCATGTGAGTTACAGGAACAAGGAACTCAGTGACGATATGGTATAAAACTCTCTCAGACCCTGTCAACGGGTTTTATACAATCTAATATGTTTATAATATAGTCATATTATGGGGAAAGTGAGCAGAGTATGAGAAAGTATACCAAACATTGGAGGATTAAATCTAAGGTTCTCACGGAACCATTGTTAATGAGCAATTATTATCACCTACAGCACCAGTCAAACGTTTGGACACACCTACTCATTCAAGGCTTTTCTTTATTTGGACTATTTTCTACATTGTAGAATAATAGTGAAGACATCAAAACTATGAAATAACACATATGGAATCATGTAGTAACCGAAAAAGTGTTCAACAAATCAAAATATATTTTAGATTCTTCAAAGTAGCCATCCTTTTCCTTGATGACAGCTTTGCACACTATTGGCATTCTGTCAACCTGCTTCATGTGGTAGTCACAAACTGTATGTTTAGCATTTTGATGCATTAATAATGCATGTATAGTGCTTCACACAGTGGGTATTCATAGGAAATATTACCAAATATTCTTGGTGATGTATTTTTTCTTAATGTGGATCTGTGTCTGTGCCATTACTCGTCTATAGGATGAGGGAGGCTGCTAGAAAGATGGAGGAGAAGCATTTCTCAGATCGTTCCACAGGACACGTGGAGTTCCTTCCTGTAGAGTGGAGGTCCAAACTGTGCCTGGATGGAGGTATGTGTGGCCACACCCACTTTGTGACCTATTGAACTCCTATGTGGTCAAAACGTTGTCTGTGGTAGCATAGATTTTTTTTTTCTTTCTACTGTGTTATTGACTTGTTAATTGTTTACTCCATGTGTAACTCTGTGTTGTCTGTTCACACTGCTATGCTATATCTTGGCCAGGTCGCAGTTGCAAATGAGAACATGTTCTCAACTAGCCTACCTGGTTAAATAAAGGTGAAAAAAAAAAAACATGAACATCTAAGTGGTGGAAATGTTGTCTGTGGTAGCATAGATTGAACACCTAAGTGGTGGAAACGTTGTCTGTGGTAGCATAGATTGAACACCTAAGTGGTGGAAACGTTGTCTGTGGTAGCATAGATTGAACTCCTATGTGGTGGAAACATTGTCTGTGGTAGCATAGATTGCAGGGTGTGGTGTCTGTTTTTATCATGTGAGTAACATTGTATGTGCTTGTGAAAATATTTTTCCACATCTACTTTAGACCTCACTTTCAATTTGTTTTAAGAGGTAAATGCATTAACAGCTGTTGTTGTGTAATGAATACAAACAACTTAACCTGTGAACCCACTGGTCTGTTTGTGCTTTAGCCGTATGACAACAATAAAACAGTTGTTTACTGTACATTCTGTATTGAACTGGGCTTTTCACCAGACGGGTTGAAATGTGTTCTTTGTTGATGACTTCGGGTGGTGTGTGTGTGTGTGTGTGTGTGTGTGTGTGTGTGTGTGTGTGTGTGTGTGTGTGTGTGTGTGTGTGTGTGTGTGTGTGAGATGGTTGTAGACACGGTGGACTCCATCACTCCAGACAAGGTTCGTGGACTCAGGGATATGCTCAACAGCAGTGCCATGGACATCATGTACTACACCAGCCCTCTGTACAGAGACGAGGTGAGATCCTCACACACACATATACACACAAACACACACTTATCATGTGTTGCATTGAACAGTCCCTCACAGAAAGCACTCTTAGCCACACACAAAATCTAATTGGTCCCACTGTTTGTCTCTGTAGATCACTAAGGGTTTAACTCAGGAGCTGAATCGTCTCTACAGCCTCTTCTGCATGCGGAACCCTGAGTTTGGGGAGAGTGGTAAGGTGTCCATCGTGTCCCACTCCCTGGGTTGTGTCATAACCTTCGACATCATGACAGGCTGGGATCCGGTACGCTTCCGTCATGAAGAACTATGGGCCGACCCCGAGGAGATGCAAGAGCGCTGGCCAAGCTGTCAGGGGCGTCAACTACAAGAGGAGATGAGACTCACACGACTCAGGTCGGTAGACACTCACTAGCCAGGGTCATATTCATGAGGCACCAAACGGATGAACACGACACCGTGGTCACCCAGTCGACCACTGTAATTTGTCCCCAGAGTTAAATGTTTACGTTAATTTATAGTTGTGTGATAATGTTGTGTTGCATTCATGTCTAAAAGGTTACGAGATTTGGAAAATCAGTTTGCTGGGTTGCAATCCCCGTCATCTGAAGGCTCTTCTTCAGCCTTGAAATTTAAGGTGACAGATTCTTTATTCCATTCCTTCTCATTGTCGTGACAGACCTCCTGAGCTGGGAATGAACCCTTTGTCATCCTCTGATGTTCTCTGCGCCGTTTATTTGCTTCTAGGTGGAGAACTTTTTCTGCATGGGTTCTCCCCTTGCTGTGTTCTTGGCGTTACGAGGGATCCGACCGGGGAACAACGTGACTCAGGATCACATCTTACCCAAATCCATCTGCCAACGTCTCTTCAACGTCTTTCATCCTACCGACCCTGTGGTGAGCCAACCAACTGAACCAGACAGTACAGTCATTCAGTCATGCAGTCAGTCACTGATGGTGTACTGTAGTATACTGTACCTATAAAGAATTGGAAAGGGGAAGGGGAAGAGCTTTGGTAGAGGCTCAGCTGCCATTTCCGCTTCCAGATTCACATCAAGCGGCTAGCTAGCTAGCGCAGCAAGATTTGGTTCTGGGTTCCAGTATTGAGATTGCTGATGGCATGATGGATGTGCTTAATGATGCCTATGGCTGTATTTTCAGGCTTACCGATTGGAGCCGCTGATCTTAAGGAACTACAGTAACATTTCACCTGTCCAAATACACTGGTGAGTAGTGGATTTAATATGTTATTTTGAATATACTAGTTCACAGTCAGCACACACACACACACACACACACACACACACACACACACACACACACACACACACACACAAACACAGATTGGGAACAGCAAATAATCGGCGGCAGAGCAGCACCCCTGGAGCAGTGTTGTATGAATCAGGAATTTCCATGTTTGTGAATGACATGTATATATTGTGACCGGGTTGTACAGGTATAACACATGTAGTCCGACACCGTATGACCAGATCCGTCCCACGCTGCTCAACCCTGCACTGAAGGAGAGAGCATCCATCTCGGACACGGAGAGCCTCCCCAGCCCCTGTACCTCCCCCCCTCAGACCCGAAGACACTATGGAGAGTCCATTACAAATCTGGGGAAAGCCAGCATTATGGGTGAGAGAGGGGGCGGGAGAGAGAGGGGGAGGAAGGGAGAGACATAGGGACTTTCTGTGACAGGTTCTTTATTTTTATCTCCTTGCTATTTAGACTTTACTGTTTGTTTATCTCGTTGTTGTTTTTTATTTTGGACTCCTGAAATCGCCTTCTTTTGTTAGGTGATAGTGGAGAGAGTGGGCTGTTAGGTGACAGTGGAGAGAGTGGGCTGTTAGGTGATAGTGGAGAGAGTGGGCTGTTAGGTGATAGTGGAGAGAGTGGGCTGTTAGGTCGTAGTGGAGAGAGTGGGCTGTTAGGTGATAGTGGAGAGAGTGGGCTGTTAGGTCGTAGTGGAGAGAGTGGGCTGTTAGGTGATAGTGGAGAGAGTGGGCTGTTAGGTCGTAGTGGAGAGAGTGGGCTGTTAGTTGATAGTGGAGAGAGTGGGCTGTTAGGTGACAGTGGAGAGAGTGGGCTGTTAGGTGACAGTGGAGAGAGTGGGCTGTTAGGTGACAGTGGAGAGAGTGGGCTGTTAGGTGATAGTGGAGAGAGTGGGCTGTTAGGTGACAGTGGAGAGAGTGGGCTGTTAGGTGACAGTGGAGAGAGTGGGCTGTTAGGTGACAGTGGAGAGAGTGGGCTGTTAGGTGATAGTGGAGAGAGTGAGCTGTTAGGTGATAGTGGAGAGAGTGGGCTGTTAGGTGATAGTGGAGAGAGTGGGCTGTTAGGTGATAGTGGAGAGAGTGGGCTGTTAGGTCATAGTGGAGTGGGCTGTTAGGTCAGAGTGGAGAGAGTGGGCTGTTAGGTCATAGTGGAGAGAGTGGGCTGTTAGGTGATAGTGGAGAGAGTGGGCTGTTAGGTCGTAGTGGAGAGAGTGGGCTGTTAGGTGATAGTGGAGAGAGTGGGCTGTTAGGTCGTAGTGGAGAGAGTGGGCTGTTAGGTGATAGTGGAGAGAGTGGGCTGTTAGGTCGTAGTGGAGAGAGTGGGCTGTTAGTTGATAGTGGAGAGAGTGGGCTGTTAGGTGATAGTGGAGAGAGTGGGCTGTTAGGTGATAGTGGAGAGAGTGGGCTGTTAGGTGACAGTGGAGAGAGTGGGCTGTTAGGTGACAGTGGAGAGAGTGGGCTGTTAGGTGACAGTGGAGAGAGTGGGCTGTTAGGTGATAGTGGAGAGAGTGGGCTGTTAGGTGATAGTGGAGAGAGTGGGCTGTTAGGTGACAGTGGAGAGAGTGGGCTGTTAAGTGACAGTGGAGAGAGTGGGCTGTTAGGTGACAGTGGAGAGAGTGGGCTGTTAGGTGATAGTGGAGAGAGTGAGCTGTTAGGTGATAGTGGAGAGAGTGGGCTGTTAGGTGATAGTGGAGAGAGTGGGCTGTTAGGTGATAGTGGAGAGAGTGGGCTGTTAGGTCATAGTGGAGTGGGCTGTTAGGTCAGAGTGGAGAGAGTGGGCTGTTAGGTCATAGTGGAGAGAGTGGGCTGTTAGGTCATAGTGGAGAGAGTGGGCTGTTAGGTCATAGTGGAGAGAGTGGGCTGTTAGGTGATAGTGGAGAGAGTGGGCTTTTAGGTGACAGTGGAGAGAGTGGGCTGTTAGGTGACAGTGGAGAGAGTGGGCTGTTAGGTGATAGTGGAGAGAGTGGGCTGTTAGGTGATAGTGGAGAGAGTGGGCTGTTAGGTGATAGTGGAGAGAGTGGGCTGTTAGGTGATAGTGGAGAGAGTGGGCTGTTAGGTCATAGTGGAGAGAGTGGGCTGTTAGGTCATAGTGGAGAGAGTGGGCTGTTAGGTCATAGTGGAGAGAGTGGGCTGTTAGGTCATAGTGGAGAGAGTGGGCTGTTAGGTCATAGTGGAGAGAGAGTGGGCTGTTAGGTCATAGTGGAGAGAGTGGGCTGTTAGGTGATAGTGGAGAGAGTGGGCTTTTAGGTCGTAGTGGAGAGAGTGGGCTGTTAGGTCATAGTGGAGAGAGTGGGCTGTTAGGTGATAGTGGAGAGAGTGGGCTGTTAGGTCGTAGTGGAGAGAGTGGGCTTTTAGGTCGTAGTGGAGAGAGTGGCTTTTAGGTCGTAGTGGAGAGAGTGGGCTGTTAGGTCATAGTGGAGAGAGTGGGCTATTTGGGTTCAGTCAAGGACAGACCCACCCACATACACAAAAGTATGTGAACACACCTTCAAATTAATGGATTCGGCTATTTCAGCCACACCCGTTGCTGACAGGTGTATTATATTGAGCACACATCCATGAAATCTCCATAGACAAACATCGGCAGTAGAATGGCCTTACTGAAGAGCTCAGTGACTTTCAACGTGGCACAGTCATAGGATGCCACCTTTCCAACAAGTCAGTTCGTCAAATTTCTGCCCTGCTAGAGCTGCCCCAGTCAACTGTAAATGCTGTCATTGTGAAGTGGAAATGTCTAGGAGCATCAAAGGCTCCTCCTCGGGCCCACTGAGTGTTGAAGAGCGTAGTGCGTAAAAATTGTCTGTCCTCGGGTGCAAAGCCTGCCACCATTGAACTCTGGAGCAGTGGAAACCCGTTCTCTGGAGTGATGAATCACGCTTTACCATCTGGAAGTCCGACGGACTAATCTAGGTTTGGCAGATGCCAGACCATTTCTGTGCTTCCAACTTTGTGGCAACATTTTGGGTAAGGCCTTTTCCTTTTCAGCATGACAAAGCCCCTGTGCACAAAGCGAGGTCCTTACAGAAATGGTTTGTCGATCGGTGTGGAACAACTTGACTGGCCTGCACAGAGCCCTCACCTCAACCCCATTGAACACCTTTGGGATGAATTGGAATGCCGACTGCAAACCAGGCCTATTCGCCCAACATCAGTGCCCGACCTCACTAATGCTCTTGTGGCTGAATGGAAGCAAGTCCCCACAAAAATGTTCCAACATCTAGTGAAAATCCTCCCCAGAAGAGTCAAGGCTTTTATAGCAGTCAAGGGGGGGACCGACTCCATATTAATGCCCAGGAGTTCAGAATGAGATGTTCGATGAGCAGGTGTCCACATACTTTTGTATATATGTCATTTTGTGGCAAGATGTAATTTGATCTCGCTGAAACAGAAGTAGCTTGAATCATGTCCAGAAAACACAGCCTCAACAAATCAAGGGAGAGCAATTAAGTCTTATCACAGGGATTGACACTAGAGGACCTCTGATTCCTTATATTTCCTTTATTCAGGATTAGATCATATTTTTTTAAAGAACACTTTGCACTGTAGGACCAAATCTAAGGTAATTATTTGTAAATGCGTGGGTGTGCTATGTACAATTTAAATGTTATTGTGTTTTCCTGCCTATATCTGTGAGGACACATTAGTTGATTGATATGTGTTGTCCTGTGCTGTGCTGCTCAATGTGATTGTGTGTTCGTGTGTTTGTATGTGTGTGTGTCTGTCTTTGAGTTTCGCTGTGTTCTCCATGTCGGCAGGTGCGGCCAGTCTCGGGAAAGGCATTGGCGGGATCTTCTTCTCCCGCTTCTCACGCTCAAGTGGTCAGGTGGACAACGTGGAGGAGGAGCCTTCCGATTCAGAGGGCAGGGTCTTGGACGTGGATAATGCCATATCAGGAGAGGAGGGTGTGGCTACGGAGTTAGAGAAGTTACCTGTAGTAGAGGAGACAAGGGAAATAGAGTCCTCCATATCTCGGTCCACCTCAGCTATCCTGGACAACACCACATGTACGTATCAGGGATGGAAATCAAGCTAGCCCGTGGCTAGTACTTTTCAGACCAGGCTAGTAGAAAATGTGTCCAACAACCCCAACGGTTAGTGAAATGTTGTCTTTTCGATTATCGCATGGCACAGATTTTGGACCTGGGCTGGTAAAAATGGCAGTCTATTAGCCTGGCTGGTCAGTACCCAAAGTCCTTAAAGACATACTTTGGCAACTACTAAGTATTTTTTAAACGTCCTGCTTTGGGCTGGATGTGTCAATGTGTAGTTCATACTGTACATGCATCATCTATGAGCAGAATTACTGTCTTACCTCAATTAGCCACAAAGTGCTTTAACAGTAACCTGGCAATACAACCAAGAAGCCAGAGCACAGTGGCCCGGAAAACCTCCTTGGAATGAAGACATCTAGAAACTCTGCCCTGTAACATAACCAAACCTGTATCATAATGAGGAAATGTAGAAACTCTGCCCTGTAACATAACCAAACCTGTATCATAATGAGGAATCATAATGAGGAAATGTAGAAACTCTGCCCTGTAACATAACCAAACCTGTATCATAATGAGGAAATGTAGAAACTCTGCCCTGTAACATAACCAAACCTGTATCATAATGAGGAAATGTAGAAACTCTGCCCTGTAACATAACCAAACCTGTATCATAATGAGGAAATGTAGAAACTCTGCCCTGTAACATAACCAAACCTGTATCATAATGAGGAAATGTAGAAACTCTGCCCTGTAACATAACCAAACCTGTATCATAATGAGGAAATGTAGAAACTCTGCCCTGTAACATAACCAAACCTGTATCATAATGAGGAAATGTAGAAACTCTGCCCTGTAACATAACCAAAAGTACAAACAAACTCAAGCTAAATCAAGTGTTAGTATATAAAGTGTTTGAAAAACCCAGGTATGCTCCATCATGTTGTTATGGGAAACCAGCAGTGAACTTTACTATGAACTATGTCCTTTTCCTATTCTCTTTTCTAATTCTGTTTGGTTACAGTATCTATGGCTAGTATTACAAGTGTTTGTTTTAACTCTGTCTTTCTTTGTGTTACAGTGGAGTTGGAGAGGCGCATTGACTTTGAGCTGCGAGAAGGCATGGTGGAGAGCCGCTATTGGTCGGCTGTGACCTCGCACACAGCCTATTGGTGTTCACACGACGTGGCACTGTTTCTTCTCACCTTCATGTATAGACAGGGGTATCCCACTCAGCTCTCTGAGGATAACCCAGAGTTATCCTAACCCACAGCCAAAACACACACACACACACACACACACACACACAGACATACACACACACACACACACACACACACACACAGAGACACACACAGAGACACGCACACACACAGAGGGAGACACACACTATTTTTCCCTTTCCCTCAACACATATAATAGTATCCCAGTGTACACACAAAGATTTGCGACCAGACCGATTAGACATAACTGTGTATCAGAGACCACTTCACAGCCTGTGGTCATCCTGTGGTCAGCCTGTGGTCATCCTGTGGTCAGCCTGTGGTCATCCCGTCAAAGACTGTACCCTTTACCCTATGGTCCTAATAGTGACTGTTCCTCATATACCCACCCTGTGGGTTTATTAAAGACTTTACCCCCCAGGCACACACCAACCTCAACGAAGACTGTTCCTCTTTCCTGTGACTAAATGATGCCTCTAGGACCAAGCATCTGTCAGTGTTCATTATCTTGGACTTGGCATTGACTGTGTTGGTGTCAGACACAGCTTTGAGTGGATGTGTGTGACTCCTGAAACTGTAGCCATGCCTCTAGCCCAACCTCTCCTCTCACAACTCCCAGCATCAACACTCATGTAGATGTTTAGCCTGTTGAGAGTGTTACATCCAAATCCATCCCTCAGAACATTGAAACCCATTTGGTTTCATCATTTGATTTCAACCCGTTAGGTGGATCAAAGTGGATTGTTGCAGAAGGTTTGAAGTAGCCTGGTTAAACATAGTTTTTTCCGTTCAGTCTGGTTTGACCAGGCTAGGGTTAATGCTGCTTGGATGAGGTCATTGGACCTGAGCATGTGGTAGAGTAAATAGAATGTAGCTCTATAGACTACCTGTACTGCTACGATGATGACATGTTGAGGTACCATGTTTACACTAACTAACTAACTGAACATTTCTATAAGGGATGATGGAAAGATGCTAATGTTGAGTAGACAACTTGAGCAAAGTTGCCAAATACAGTTATTTGCTTATGTCTCATAACCTAATGGCAGGTTCGGTCTCTTGGCTGATCCATCCATCAGAAGACCACAGAATTGTTTTAGTTCTGCTGCGAATTGTCTTGATCCAACAGAGCACTACTATATCTGTTTGTATTACTAACGCTGACATGTTGCACATAACGCAGTAACTTTCTAGTCAGGCAACAAACAGACAGCATATCAGTAAAACAAGAGGAACACAGGCATGAAGGACCCATGCAACATGTTTTATTTACATCCAAGTAACTAAAGAGAGTTGCATTGAAGGGGACAGGATAATAAACTGTACTAATACAATATACTTTATTAGAATCAATAATGATGTGGGTGAAAATGAAAACATAGCATGCAGTATGCACATAGACAGGGAGGAATATGCTTTGCTTGGGCTACTACAGTCCCTGGTTTGAATCCAGGCTGAATCACATCCGGCCGTGATTGGGAGTCCCATAGGGTGCCGCACAATTGGCCCAGCGTTGTCCAAGTTTGGCCGTCATTGTAAATAAGAATTTGTTCTTAATTAACTGACCTGCCTAGTTAAATAAAGGTTAAAAAAAATCTTGCTGTTAGTGAGGGATTACAGCATGCAGGCTCATTTGTTAAAAGCTTTTAGCAAAGTAGTTACACTAACATCGAATGACATCACTTACATCAGATCTCTGCCAGAATAAAGCTTGCCATCAGGAGTTTTTTTAATATGATTTGTGTAAACTCAGCAGAGTTTTTTTAATATGATTTGTGTAAACTCAGCAGAGTTTTTTTAATATGATTTGTGTAAACTCAGCAGAGTTTTTTAATATGATTTGTGTAAACTCAGCAGAGTTTTTTTTATATGATTTGTGTAAACTCAGCAGAGTTTTTTTTTAAACACAGTATCTGTTAGGATGACTTTTTACTGTCTTGTGAATGTTAGCTATTTCATTTCTCCTCAGATGTGTTTGAAGACCTCCCTTGTTAGATCAGACTGTCAGATTCCTTGGTATTCTACTCTGTCATCCCCATGCCTTTGCTCTAACACCTGGTTCCCACTATAGGGCCGATCCAAATCAAACTGTGCTGGCACAGATATTTTATTTTCACATTGTCCTTTCTAGCATGGTTCTAACAGCTATGGCGGATGCATAACCAGACCAGGCCAGTACAACACAGCATAGTTTGGTTCTGTAGTATGAAAGGGTATTGAGAAACCTCTTAGTGAGTCTTACCCATGGTTCTCTCCTTGATTTGGCATATCCTTGTTTACATGTCGTCCCACTGGGCACAGACGTCAATTCAACGTCTATTCCACGTTGGTTCAACGTAATTTCATTGAAATAACATTGATTCAACCAGTGTGTGCCCAGTGGGATGTTGTCACTGTTACACTCATAGAGATGATAGGTTCATCGTCCTTAGGATACAATTGACCCATTCATGTGCCATAACGTGTAAGTGACATCGATGTCTTCTCTTAATTTCGCATAGAGTTGTAATTGAAGACAAAATGAAGTACTGTAACCTAGGGAAC
The DNA here is from genome assembly GCF_034236695.1 of Oncorhynchus nerka. Classification (NCBI taxonomy): domain Eukaryota; kingdom Metazoa; phylum Chordata; class Actinopteri; order Salmoniformes; family Salmonidae; genus Oncorhynchus; species Oncorhynchus nerka. Next base: position 16,007,397 of record NC_088408.1, read on the forward strand.
AGTGGCGGCTGCTGAGGGGACGGCTTATAACGGATGGAACAGAGCAAATGGAATGGCTTAATCACATGGAAACCATTTGATACCATTCCACCAATTCCGCTACATCCATTACCATGAGCCCATCCCCCTTCACCCATTACCACGAGCCTGTCCCCCTTCACCCATTACCACGAGCCCGTCCCCCTTCACCCATTACCACGAGCCCGTCCCCCTTCACCCATTACCACGAGCCTGTCCCCCTTCACCCATTACCACGAGCCTGTCCCCCTTCACCCATTACCACGAGCCCGTCCCCCTTCACCCATTACCACGAGCCCGTCCCCCTTCACCCATTACCACGAGCCTGTCCCCCTTCACCCATTACCACGAGCCCGTCCCCCTTCATCCATTACCACGAGCCCGTCCTCCTTCACCCATTACCACGAGCCTGTCCCCCTTCACCCATTACCACGAGCCCGTCCCCCTTCATCCATTACCACGAGCCCGTCCCCCTTCATCCATTACCACGAGCCTGTCCCCCTTCACCCATTACCACGAGCCCGTCCCCCTTCACCCATTACCACGAGCCCGTCCCCCTTCACCCATTACCACGAGCCCGTCCCCCTTCACCCATTACCACGAGCCCGTCCCCCTTCACCACGAGCCCGTCCCCCTTCACCAATTACCACGAGCCCGTCCCCCTTCATCCATTACCACGAGCCTGTCCCCCTTCACCCATTACCACGAGCCTGTCCCCCTTCACCCATTACCACGAGCCCGTCCCCTTCACCCATTACCACGAGCCCGTCCCCTTCACCCATTACCACGAGCCCGTCCCCCTTCACCCATTACCACGAGCCCGTCCCCCTTCACCCATTACCACGAGCCCGTCCCCCTTCACCAATTACCACGGGCCCGTCCTCCTTCACCCATTACCACGAGCCCGTCCCCCTTCACCCATTACCACGAGCCCGTCCCCCTTCACCCATTACCACGAGCCCGTCCCCCTTCACCAATTACCACGGGCCCGTCCTCCTTCACCATTACCACGAGCCCGTCCCCTTCACCCATTACCACGAGCCCGTCCCCCTTCACCCATTACCACGAGCTCCCCTTCACCCATTACCACGAGCCCGTCCCCCTTCATCCATTACCACGAGCCTGTCCCCCTTCACCCATTCCCACGAGCCTGTCCCCCTTCACCCATTACCACGAGCCCGTCACCCTTCACCCATTACCACGAGCCTGTCCCCCTTCACCCATTACCACGAGCCCGTCCCCCTTCACCCATTACCACGAGCCCGTCCCCCTTCACCCATTACCACGAGCCCGTCCCCCTTCATCCATTACCACGAGCCCGTCCCCCTTCACCCATTACCACGAGCCCGTCCCCCTTCACCCATTACCACGAGCCCGTCCCCCTTCATCCATTACCACGGGCCCGTCCCCCTTCACCCATTACCACGAGCCCGTCCCCTTCACCAATTACCACGAGCCCGTCCCCCTTCACCCATTACCACGAGCCCGTCCCCCTTCACCAATTACCACGAGCCCGTCCCCCTTCACCCATTACCACGAGCCCGTCCCCCTTCACCCATTACCAGGAGCCCGTCCCCCTTCACCCATTACCACGAGCCCGTCCCCCTTCACCCATTACCACGAGCCCGTCCCCCTTCACCACAGCCCGTCCCCCTTCACCAATTACCACGAGCCCGTCCCCCTTCATCCATTACCACGAGCCTGTCCCCCTTCACCCATTACCACGAGCCTGTCCCCTTCACCCATTACCACGAGCCCGTCCCCCTTCACCCATTACCACGAGCCCGTCCCCCTTCACCCATTACCACGAGCCCGTCCCCCTTCACCCATTACCACGAGCCCGTCCCCCTTCACCATTACCACGGGCCCGTCCTCCTTCACCCATTACCACGAGCCCGTCCCCCTTCACCCATTACCACGAGCCCGTCCCCCTTCACCAATTACCACGGGCCGTCCTCCTTCACCCATTACCACGAGCCCGTCCCCCTTCACCCATTACCACGAGCCCGTCCTCCTTCACCCATTACCACGAGCCTGTCCCCCTTCACCCATTACCACGAGCCCGTCCCCCTTCACCCATTACCACGGGCCCGTCCTCCTTCACCCATTACCACGAGCCCGTCCCCCTTCACCCATTACCACGAGCCCGTCCCCCTTCACCCATTACCACGGGCCCGTCCCCTTCACCCATTACCACGAGCCTGTCCCCCTTCACCAATTACCACGGGCCCGTCCCCTTCATCCATTACCACGAGCCCGTCCCCCTTCATCCATTACCACGAGCCCGTCCCCCTTCATCCATTACCACGGGCCCGTCCCCCTTCATCCATTACCACGAGCACGTCCTCCCCAATTAAGGTGCCACCAACCTCCTGTGCTAAGGAAATGTAATTGTGATTGTGTTGTGGGTCGTCCACCCTTCAGCCATATTCCCTTTTGCCTTCCACCAGAGGACACTATTTTCTGTCATGTCTCCTCTCCACTCACTGTCTGATCCACTCATGCTCACTCTTTTTAACGGTCGCCACTTGTTACCACAGCCACAAAGTTAAAAAACGCATTTTTCTAAAAATGTATCTTCTTAAAATGTGATTCAAAACCGAACCTTAACCACCATGCTAAACTTATGCCCAAACCTAACCTTAAATTAAGCACATTTTTGTTTTCATACATTTTTACCATAGCCAATTTCGACTTTTGGGCTGTGGTAACTAGTGGAAACCATTTTTTCCCCGTTCCCTCTTCATGAATGAATGACGTGGTGCTTAACCTTGGTAAACCATTTGTTTTACATTAAACTATATCTCTACAGCTGTCTGTCTGTGGTCTCCGTGCATTCAACATTAGGCCTACTTTTGAATAAATAAAGACGAGCCATATCAGTGAGCGTTGGAAATAGTGTCGTGGCAAATTCAACTTTTTAAAGAGGCAATCAGCGGTAACTACATCATTTTTTAGACTTTTAAATGAATGATATGCACCCACGGATTCTTGAAGAATATAACTTATACATGTCTCATGAGTTTAGTTCAACTGTCACACTAAAATATAAGCTTGTGTTACTCCAATGTTTGGAAACAAAAAATGGAAACAAACACTATATAGCCTCAAAACATGGTTAAAACAACACTTTTGATGGATCCTTACATGCATAGCTGTCTATGGATTGGAGAGTGAATACATTTATCCAGCACAATCATATTTTTACCAAACCAGGAGTGAGGGTGCCGTTGCTATTGTTTTTGCTGCTGATTTCCAGTTGAATATATTCCTGAGAAAGCAACCTGCAAAGAGTAAGCCTATGAAGAATGATGGTAAACCAAGATTCAAATAATTATTGTATGAGATTCAACCCAATAAATCATTTTCCCCACGTGACTTCTAACTTGTTCAAATGGGATGGTCTCCAGACAGAGTCACCTTCTCCGCAATGCTCTAGAGTAGAAATTGAACTCTGATTGTAAACCTTGTGGCGGTTGATTAGAGGTGGCAGCCTGACAGTTATACAAGCCAATCGAGTCGTTTGGTAATCAGCTGTTTCTGCATCTTGGTAGAGTAAAACAACAAAAAAGGTATTGTATACCATACAACTTTATTCTCTCTTAGTTGTATGTCGACGGTTACTAAAGAATAATCGATAAAGCATTTGGGGATTTTGATGATGATAAATGTAATCAAATTTAAACGAGTAAAGAGGACCCATGACACATTAATTTTAATCAGTTTAATGCGTCTCCCACTCTAACAGGTGTGCAGTTTACCTTTCACTAGCTACAATACAGATTGTTTCACCAGATAATGTGGTTTAACCGAAGAGTTTTGGTATCCATTACTGGGAGATACAGGATCGGTACTGCTTGGTGTAACACTTTGGCGACACTGTCTTTGTCCTTCATTTATGGAAACACGGGTCTCGTAAGTGGCCCATTGCAGGTGTCGGTTTTGAATGTAGAAAATGTTATTTTAATACATTCTTGTTTTGCTCCATGAAGAAATCTCTGCGCTACACTAAACACTACGTATCCTGTAACTCCCAGTAATTGAATACAAACAAATCTTTGTTACACCAGCTAATGTGATTTAACCAATCTGTAGCTAACCTTTCACATACGATGTTATTCATTTGGAAGACAATACACTAAGCATGTGACTCACGAGTAAAATACTCAATATTTTCCTTCATCAATCTGTTTTGTCTATTGGCTATCCTACTCCCAGATCACTATGAATATCCAGTCAGTTATCAACAGGGAAGTGTTTGCCCCCCGGGATGAGAGGATACTAGTGGCTGTGGAGGTTAAGAGGAGAAAAAGGAAAAAGGTTCCCTTTCTTCCCACTGGAGGCAAGGGAGAATATATGACATACATCTGTCTGTCAGGTAGGCTCCTGTAACATATTTCTTTATGACATACATCTATCTGTCTGTCAGGTAGGCTCCTGTAACATTTCTCTATGACATATATCTGTCAGGTAGGCTCCTGTAACATATTTCTTTATGACATACATCTATCTGTCTGTCAGGTAGGCTCCTGTAACATTTCTCTATGACATACATCAATCTGTCTGTCAGGTAGGCTCCTGTAACATTTCTCTATGACATACATCAATCTGTCTGTCAGGTAGGCTCCTGTAACATATTTCTCTATGACATACATCTGTCAGGTAGGCTCCTGTAACATATTTCTCTCAGCTGGGACCATTGTGACTTGAATTTTAAATCCAGGACTTGTTGATCTGCTGTGTATATATACAACTCTCTTGTTCATGATTAAAAGGCTACGTTGTTTAACCATCTCATGGTGGAATTATCTGACTGGAAGGATGCAGAGGTATTCATTGTGTTGCAGTCAGGACATTGTGATGCTGGCTATCTAATACCACTGAGTCTGACGTTGTCAGAGGACATGGATCCTATAATTGAGCAGGAAGGATCACTTGCATATTATTTAGATGTTCAGTGTCACTCACTCTCCATACATAGTAGCTATTGTTACTGTGATGAAGTCACCCAGAGTCATGGGCATTCACTGCCCCAGTGTCCCTCCAGGGACTCTTCACACCGTCCCAATTACACCACTGACGGAAGAGTGACTAGTGTCCTCAGCTGGCACTGCCAGTCTCCCCCATTACAACCCCTCATATCGTTTGAACAAGAGAATCCACTGAAGAAGAATGGGCATTGGCGGTCTGTTTGTTGATCTGTGATGGTGACTGGTCCCGTGTGTGTCCAATGTTTGTAAAAAATCAAACACACGTTTAGTAGTGGAAAGTGAATCCTAAATCTCTTCTTTATATCCTGTCTTCATTGTAGTACTGTGTAGATTTACTTTGATATTTTTACTTTATATGACTGTGCTTTGGTTTCATATTTCTAACCGATGACTCCTCCTAATCCCCCAGTGACCAATAAGAGACCAGCCCAGCTCCTCATCACCAAGGTCAAGCAGTTTGGAGGCTCTACCCCCTTCACCAGGAGGTCACAGTGGAGCGTGGAGCAGCTCCGCCAGGTCGATGGCATCGACCCCAACAAGGTGACGTCATCATAGAGATGGTATAGATGTGATATTCTGTGTGGTGTTTTTTTTTTCTTTCTTCTGTGTATCTTAGCCTGTACTGCCTAGATTCTCTGGAAGCCCTGTATCCCAAATACATCCATTTCATTCCTCTCTCCTTAGCCCCCTCTGCCATGTTCAGTTTCCCAAAGCAGAATGGATGAGAATCAGTGCGGTTTGGGGGCTAATTAGACTAGTAGAGCCAATCAGGTCTTGATGGATAAAGGGTTGAATTGGGATTGGAGCAACAGGATTCTGACCCATGTGTTTCTGGGCGATTGGTTTGGTCCACTATTCTCCTCTACTGTCTTGTGACTTCTCTATCGTATCCCTCATCTGTATACCCTTCTGTAATCTCCCACAGGACTGCCCAGAGTTTGACCTGGTGTTCGACAACGCCTTTGACCAATGGGTGGCCAGCTCAGCGGCAGAGAAGTGCATCTTCATCCAGATCATGTACCACGCCTGTCAGACTTACTGGGAGGGCAAGGAGCGGGTCCCTGGTGGCCTGGGTAGCCCAGCTGGAGACCAGCAGAAGGACCAGAGAGCTAGTCCAGGGGCCCAGGTTAGCCCAGGATCCCAAGGGGGCCAAAGAGGAGGTCCAGGGGCCCAGGCTAGACGGAAGAGCACAGTGGGTCCCAGGCCCCGCCAGACTGAATTTGTCAACTGTCAGTCCAAACTCACAGGAGGTAAAGGGGTGTGAAAGGAGAAGCGTAGTCTGTCAAAAGTCAGTCCCAATTCACTCCCTTCCCCTTGGTCCTAACCCTTCCATGTTTGCAGATCGACGTGCATTGACCTAGGGGGAAGTGTTAGGGTGCAATATTGACCAGCTATCAGTTTGCATTATTCTGAGACTGTAGGGGTCGTTTATCCTCATGATATGGCATGGACTCCAATTTCCTGTTTGATTCTGTACTGTCTATTTGCCCTATTGATCATGGTTATAAAACAGCTTTTATCAGTCTCATTGGGTGTCATTCTAACAGATGCCTGCACTGTGAATCTGGTCATCTACCGTTGCAAGGTCTTCTTCAACCGCATGAAGAAGGGGATGGTTTCAAAACAAAGCAGTCCTCAGGCTGGAGGTAAGGGGACAAAACAACCGTCAATAATATAAGGACAAACCTTAGTGGTAGGCCTATGGCTCTATCCTTTATATTCTCCTTTATAATCCTCTCTCAGGCGATGGATGGTTTTGTCAATTGTCCTCTGTAACACCTCTCTCCGCTACAGTAGAGAATGGCTCTTCTATGAGGTTGCGGCTAGCTGACTGGCGACTTTGTGTCCAAACCTCCTGCTAAAATAACAAAGGCTAGCCTTGAGTCTGCGGGGTAGGGAGACTGAGAAGAAACGCGGCTCCTCATGGAACCAACTGACGTGTGTGGTGTGTGTGTGTGGCACAGGGAGAGGTGCCAGGCAGTAGCAGGGCATAGAGATGCAGACCAACAGAAAATGTAGGGCAGTCTCTCTCCTAAGTTGACCCGTCCAGGTGGCATATGATCTAGCCCCCCCTACAGATTGTTACCTCTCTCTCGACAAACATTAGTTTAGAATAAAAGAAAGCAAAGATGGCTAGATCGACATTTTGATTCTGTCTCTTGGATGTTGTAATGTTATACCTGTTTGGTATCCCATCTAGGTATCCTATCTTTGGTGTGTGTGTGTGGTCATGACCAGTTTTTGTCTCGGTCTCTCTGTGTGTTGTGCAGCAGGTCACAGAGCAAGTCCCAGTGGGCAGCGCCCCCCAGGGGGCAGTATGGCTAGTGTAGTCAAGAGGGCAAGCCAGGCCCTGCAGGAGCGTGGGGAGAGACTGGGCCATGCCGAGGACAAGACAGTAGACCTGATGCACAAAGCCCAGCAGTTTGCAGACACTGCCCACAAGGTGAGACGTTGCGCTGTTAAATATCAACACCACAGACACACGCTAACACACCACACACAGTTGGGCGAAAGTTTGATTTCAGCCTCTGTGTTTGGTCCAGCCATGCTCGTGACGTATGAGCAACTTAACATGTATTATGAAGTGTGTATCATTCCACACTATGCTGTGTAGTTGACCTTGTCTAGAATACCTACCCAATGAGAGAGCCAGAGGGCTACCAACACCCCCATACCATTAGGTTTTACAGTAATTGTGAGCCAATCAATCCTCATAATAAACTCTTCATTTGGAGAGGAGGCATTATAAGTATACCAGCGTAACACTCTCATTGATGAGAACATACACAGGTAATTAACTCATTGCATGTTTATGTAATTGGATGACATTGGTCATCTAAAACTATTAGGCCCTAGAATGCTTTAAAGTGGCCCATCAAAGAGAAAATACCTTTTTATTTCAGGGGAAATGAGCTAGAATGTGAAAATGATGAGACTTTCTTTCTCCTCTAGCTGGCGCTGAAGTATTCAAACTAGAGGCATCTCTTCCTGTGGGTCCGCTCCTGGAGTCCGTGGCCCTATTTCACCTGTTGATTCTATGGATAGTAACTTCTATACTAATGTTGTGCTGAGGCATAGTTTAGTTGAAACCCAGTGGACGCTGCAATTCCTCTGTGAAGAATCCTATGTTCTGAGAGGAGTGGAGGGTTGTGGTACTTGCTCTTAGGACATTGACTATGTCAAAAGGACATGGAAACCTTTACAGACGGGCAGTGGGGAGGACGGCCCAGTTATGGACCTCCTGAGTTTAAGAATGACCTTTAACCTCCAGAATTGGACCTGTGGATCACATGACTGTGTCGTTTCATGGCATAGCTAGCTGGTTTACTGGATGGCCACGTTGTCACAATGCTCCCACTGCTTGAGTGTACTTGTCTTCCCTGCTTCAGTAGCCTGTGCTCTGATGACGAGGACTTTAGATGTTTTTAGACATTTTAATATTGGCATATGAATTCTCAGTAAAAAGCTTTTCAGGATTCACGTGTCTTTTCCGCTATGGAAGTATATTTCAATGGTGGTTTTGCTCGTTACATAAATAATTGATCATTTATGACCGTAAACAGGCACACGCATAGAGAGCAGCTGGTGAATGTTTGATTTAGATTGATACTGGAGAATCCATTTTACCCATGGGAGGGGTTACCAATTACACAGTCATTTAATGTTTGAATGGTGTTGAATGCGTAAGTATGGCTGTTTCAGGTTACTGCCTTAGTTTTGTGCTAGCTGGTGCAGGGATATGAGGAACACCTGGTGAAATGCTTCTTTATTTTCTTTGCATGATGATGCTTTAGTAAGTATAGTCTTGATTTCTTGGCACTTTCTAAATATGACTATTGTATGGATTCCTATATTGCACTATAATTTGCTTTAATTTGCTTCCACTATTTTTCACTGCTAAATTCCTCCACTACCCTCTCCCTGCTTGCATCATCCATTGATTAGTCACTATTCAAACCATTGATTAGTCACTAATCACTATTCCAAATTCAAGTTGATCATCTATCTGATCCTTGTCTATTGTCTTTGTCATGTGTGAGTCATTGATCCCCGGTCTTGTCACGTTATGTGTCGTGTGTTTTTGTCTGTTGCACCATGTGTATCGTAATTACATGTCTCATAACCGTTTAATCTTTAATTGCTGGTTCCGTGTCAGAGACTTGAGTGCAGCCGGTATAATGGTGGGTTCGTGTATGTAGACCAGGGCTCTTCTAGGTGAGGTTGTAAGCAAGATATGGAATGTTGACTGTGAAGGATTGCGTGTGCGATCATAATCTCGTCCACACAGCCGGCTCTCTATGTGGTAGCAATTGAGCCTGGGGACGAGGTTCATGTGATGACGGTTCAGAAGGCCACTGTCGAGAAGAGACTTCTGAGTTGGTGAGTGATGAGGGTCACAGAGGCTTGTTGTAAGGTTGAGTGCTCTTGCGTAGGCCTGTGGTTGTTGAATTTCTTTCGATACCTAATAGTGTTTTTATTGTACACAACACTAATAAATAAATTGATATGCTTTATCAGCTGGGACAACATGTCCCACTTCATGCTTAACCTGTCATGGAATGAGAGGGGAGCCTAATCTGTCTTTCAACTACTCGTATCTGAATGAGACGTAATTGTGGCAGTTAACTAAGGAGACAAATCCTAAAATGGCACTGTATGCTTTCTGTTGCTATATTACTGTTGGTGATCTGATGAAAGATTGGCTAGAATCTAGATGAGTTGAAAAGTGCCTAAACTACCTTTTTTTTATATTCTGATCATGGAGTTGAAACCATGAACTGATATTATTCCTAGAAATGCTGACTATTTAACAGTCTTAGAACAGTTATTGAAGCTCTGTTTAGTGTCAATGTTAACATGAGATTTGTACTGTTTTTAATGACAACTTCAATGACCTTAACACTCTTTTTGACCCAATAAATGAAATGGGACCTGTCTGATGTTCTGTGTTTTCATTTTGTCAGGGCCTATTGCAGGGCTCTCTAACACTCTTCCTGGAGAGCTACCATCCTGTAGGTTTTCACTCTGAATCTAATCTAGCACACCCGATTCTAATAATTACATGGTTGATAAGTGGAATCAGGTTAGATACAACAGGGTTTGTATTGAGTAGCCTGGATAGAGAGACGTACAGTACCTTCATTTTGTTTGCCTTATTTCTGAATTCTAGAGGGTGCTCAAACAGCAGTTAAATCTGATCCACTGGCCATCACAAGTGACATTATTACTTAAGGTAATTTGTGATGATGGGGTATTCTTTAAACATGTCGTTATGGTTCATATAATACAACACATCTGTGTTCTTATAGATCATGTAGATTGCTTGTGGTCAGAATGGTTTGTTGTGAATGTTCACCGATGACTGTTGAATAAAATAAAATGTTTGCTTGGAATATTTTGAGATCCTGATCGTTACTGCCCATTTGCTCAATCCCGTCAATTCTGTGTCAAACCACTGTCCAAACCATTAACAGGCAGGTAGCCTGGCGGTTATGAGCATTGGGGCAGTATTTGAGAGGTCGCTGGTTTGAATCCCTGAGCAGACTGGGTGAAATATCTGTCGAGGTGCACTTGAGCAAGGCACTTAACACTAATTGCTCCTGTAAGTTGCTCTGGATAAGAGTGTCTGCTAAGTGACTGAAATGTGAAACTATTCCGTAATCAATTGGAAAATATTGAATTCATGCACCTGTCTATATTTTACTGTATTGTATATCCAGGTAGCTTGGTCAGCATCTATAGATCAGATGACAACAGCTCTGGTCTCTGGAGAATACAGTACTTACAGTATTGATGCAGCTATACTGTAGTGACCTTAAGCCAACACCAAGAGACCTCGAGGTTCAGACCTCTTGGTGTCTCAGTTGTTGAGTTGACAGTCGCTGGACCTGGTTTGGTTCCCAGTCGGGGCTACCCCTCAAATTCGCTATGATACAATGTATGAGGACACGTTTATTTTTCTTATAAATGCCAACGCCTGTGCTCACACAGGGCAGAACAGACATTCCATCAGAGACGACAGATCTAGATTGTGGATCATATCATTCATTGTATGTGGTGTGATAGGAGTTTGTTTGTGGTACTATATTTACAGGCCCTGCAATAGACTAGTGTCCTGTCCAGGGGGTGTACTTGTACATCAAGCTGCCACGCTTCCGAAACAGATTCCCTTCGGACCCAAGAGTGCTTCTGGCTCGTATAAGCCAAGGTGCCTGACTTCCTGTATTTACAAAATGTAAATAAACTACATAGATGCTCCTTTAGTACCATAATGTAATTGATGATTCACTCATCAGTTTCACATTGTGGCTCATCAATGTATATTTAACCTTCATGGTCACACCAAGAAGTGTCAGTATTGTCGTATCGACGAAGGAGATTTCCTGTGGCCTAAAGTAGACGTATGACTTGGTGGCCATGGAGACACAGTGACTTTGCATGGATCTTATATGGACCATGCCTATTCCTCCTTGGATGTTAACATCTCAAGGACCCTTGGTTTAACTCTGACTCAGACCGCTGTGTCACGAGTCATGACCAGTGGCCAGGGACACAGAGGTTGTATTCATTTGGACACAATGTGGCAAATTGTTTTTCAACAGAAAACAAAAATAAGCGGTTCTTCCCTGTTTAACTCAAATGCTCTCCCTGGTTGTTCATTAGGCACCAAAATGGAGTTAAACAGGGAAGAACCGCTTATTTGAACAACCAGGGAGAGCATTTAAGCTTTTGGTGATATTGTCATCAGTGATACGAGGTGAAAAATCTATGTGCCCATGAGCAAGGCACTTAACCCTAATTGCTCTGGATAAGAGTGCCTACTAAATGACAATTGTAAATGTACTGTATTAAATTAATCACGATTTCTTGTTAGTCAGAAAAAGTGGCTGTAGTTCTCCAGTGTACCACTGAGGGGCGCAGCTGTGCAGTGGTGACTGTGTAGTTAAGGGATGGTAATAGGGTGAGACTGGCCCTAGACTTGCCCCCTCCAAACATGGAATGTAAACAGAATTGTCTCTTGAAGCCCTATTTATTTTATTTTTATTTCAAATCTGGATGACACAGGGCCAATTGAGCGCCGCCCTATGGGACTCCCAATCATGGTGGTTGTGATACAGCCTGGATTCGAACCAGGGTGTCTGTAGTGATGCCTATAGCACGGAGGCGCAGTTCTTTAGACCGCTGCTCCACTCGGGAGCCAGAATGCTCCTTCAACAATTTTAATAGCAGAGTAATGCTTTTGAATCAGCAGAAATGAAAAGAGAGACATTTTCCTTATTTGAGACTTCTTATTATCTTCCTGCTTTCTATGAAGGCCATCTGGCTACAGACTAAAGGACTAGCGCTCTCTCTGATGTTCTGGTTGAAATAGGACATCTCACACTCATCAATGCCCTCAATCCAAAACACAGGGCTCCAAGCAGTCTTTTCCAGTGATAGTATACAGGTGAAAATGGCTAGACAGATTGCTGTGTAGGCAGAATGCTCAAATACACATTCAATCTCTGTGTCAAAAAATCCAATAGTTTAATAGTTCAATTTTTTATATTTTATTTTATTTACTCCAAACATTTATCTTATCCTCTGTGACATCAGAACAGAGAAACTATTAAAAGAGCTATTAGAGGAGCAGACAGTTATCTGAGGCCCCTCTTACACGCTCCAGATTAACTTTGTGAAGAGGGGAACAAAAAAAAGAGATTTGTTTGAGCGAGAGAGTTTTATGTGTGTGTGTGTGTGTGTGTGTGTGTGCGCGTTATCTATCTGTGTCTAGGGTTCTCTAACCCAACTGTATATAGCTATTACCCCTGCACATTGATCTGGTACTCCCTGTATATAGCTATTACCCCTGCACATTGATCTGGTACTCTCTGTATATAGCTATTACCCCTGCACATTGATCTGGTACTCTCTGTATATAGCTATTACCCCTGCACATTGATCTGGTACTCTCTGTATATAGCTATTACCCCTGCACATTGGTCTGGTACTGGTACTCTCTGTATATAGCTATTACCCCTGCACATTGATCTGGTACTCCCTGTATATAGCTATTACCCCTGCACATTGATCTGGTACTCTCTGTATATAGCTATTACCCCTGCACATTGATCTGGTACTGGTACTCTCTGTATATAGCTATTACCCCTGCACATTGATCTGGTACTCCCTGTATATAGCTATTACCCCTGCACATTGATCTGGTACTCTCTGTATATAGCTATTACCCCTGCACATTGATCTGGTACTCTCTGTATATAGCTATTACCCCTGCACATTGATCTGGTACTCCCTGTATATAGCTATTACCCTGCACATTGATCTGGTACTGGAAATCCCTGTATATAGCTATTACCCCTGCACATTGATCTGGTACTCTCTGTATATAGCTATTACCCCTGCACATTGATCTGGTACTCTCTGTATATAGCTATTACACCTGCACATTGATCTGGTACTCCCTGTATATAGCTATTACCCTGCACATTGATCTGGTACTCTCTGTATATAGCTATTACCCCTGCACATTGATCTGGTACTCTCTGTATATAGCTATTACCCCTGCACATTGATTTGGTACTGGTACTCTCTGTATATAGCTTTTACCCCTGCACATTGATCTGGTACTCCCTGTATATAGCTATTACCCCTGCACATTGATCTGGTACTCCCTGTATATAGCTATTACCCCTGCACATTGATTTGGTACTGGTACTCTCTGTATATAGCTTTTACCCCTGCACATTGATCTGGTACTCCCTGTATATAGCTATTACCCCTGCACATTGATCTGGTACTCCCTGTATATAGCTATTACCCTGCACATTGATCTGGTACTGGTACTCCCTGTATATAGCTATTACCCCTGCACATGGATCTGGTACTCCCTGTATATAGCTATTACCCCTGCACATTGATCTGGTACTGGTACTCCCTGTATATAGCTATTACCCCTGCACATTGATTTGGTACTGGTACTCTCTGTATATAGCTTTTACCCCCGCACATTGATCTGGTACTCCCTGTATATAGCTATTACCCTGCACATTGATCTGGTACTCTCTGTATATAGCTATTACCCCTGCACATTGATCTGATACTCCCTGTATATAGCTATTACCCCTGCACATTGATCTGGTACTCTCTGTATATAGCTATTACCCCTGCACATTGATCTGGTACTCCCTGTATATAGCTATTACCCTGCACATTGATCTGGTACTCTCTGTATATAGCTTTTACCCCTGCACATTGATCTGGTACTCCCTGTATATAGCTATTACCCCGCACATTGATCTGGTACTCTCTGTATGTAACTATTACCCCTGCACATTGATCTTGTACTCCCTGTATATAGCTATTACCCCTGCACATTGATCTGGTACTGGTACTCCCTGTATATAGCTATTACCCTGCACATTGATCTGGTACTCTCTGTATATAGCTATTACCCCTGCACATTGATCTGATACTCCCTGTATATAGCTATTACCCCTGCACATTGATCTGGTACTCTCTGTATATAGCTATTACCCCTGCACATTGATCTGGTACTCCCTGTATATAGCTATTACCCTGCACATTGATCTGGTACTCTCTGTATATAGCTTTTACCCCTGCACATTGATCTGGTACTCCCTGTATATAGCTATTACCCCCGCACATTGATCTGGTACTCTCTGTATGTAACTATTACCCCTGCACATTGATCTTGTACTCCCTGTATATAGCTATTACCCCTGCACATTGATCTGGTACTGGTACTCCCTGTATATAGCTATTACCCTGCACATTGATCTGGTACTCTCTGTATATAGCTATTACCCCTGCACATTGATCTGATACTCCCTGTATATAGCTATTACCCCTGCACATTGATCTGGTACTCTCTGTATATAGCTATTACCCCTGCACATTGATCTGGTACTCCCTGTATATAGCTATTACCCTGCACATTGATCTGGTACTCTCTGTATATAGCTATTACCCCTGCACATTGATCTGGTACTGGTACTCCCTGTATATAGCTATTACCCTGCACATTGATCTGGTACTCTCTGTATATAGCTATTACCCCTGCACATTGATCTGGTACTCTCTGTATATAGCTATTACCCCTGCACATTGATCTGGTACTCTCTGTATATAGCTAATACCCCTGCACATTGATCTGGTACTCTCTGTATATAGCTATTACCCCTGCACATTGATCTGGTACTCTCTGTATATAGCTATTACCCTGCACATTGATCTGGTACTCTCTGTATATAGCTATTACCCCTGCACATTGATCTGGTACTCTCTGTATATAGCTATTACCCCTGCACATTGATCTGGTACTCTCTGTATATAGCTATTACCCCTGCACATTGATCTGGTACTCCCTGTATATAGCTATTACACCCTGCACATTGATCTGGTACTGGTACTCTCTGTATATAGCTATTACCCCTGCACATTGATCTGGTACTCTCTGTATATAGCTATTACCCCTGCACATTGATCTGGTACTCCCTGTATATAGCTATTACCCCTGCACATTGATCTGGTACTCCCTGTATATAGCTATTACCCTGCACATTGATCTGGTACTCCCTGTATATAGCTATTACCCTGCACATTGATCTGGTACTCTCTGTATATAGCTATTACCCCTGCACATTGATCTGGTACTCTCTGTATATAGCTATTACCCCTGCACATTGATCTGGTACTCCCTGTATATAGCTATTACCCTGCACATTGATCTGGTACTCTCTGTATATAGCTATTACCCCTGCACATTGATCTGGTACTGGTACTCCCTGTATATAGCTATTACCCTGCACATTGATCTGGTACTCTCTGTATATAGCTATTACCCCTGCACATTGATCTGGTACTCTCTGTATATAGCTATTACCCCTGCACATTGATCTGGTACTCTCTGTATATAGCTATTACCCTGCACATTGATCTGGTACTCTCTGTATATAGCTATTACCCCTGCACATTGATCTGGTACTCTCTGTATATAGCTATTACCCTGCACATTGATCTGGTACTCTCTGTATATAGCTATTACCCCTGCACATTGATCTGGTACTCTCTGTATATAGCTATTACCCCTGCACATTGATCTGGTACTCTCTGTATATAGCTATTACCCCTGCACATTGATCTGGTACTCCTGTATATAGCTATTACACCCTGCACATTGATCTGGTACTGGTACTCTCTGTATATAGCTATTACCCTGCACATTGATCTGGTACTCTCTGTATATAGCTATTACCCCTGCACATTGATCTGGTACTCTCTGTATATAGCTATTACCCTGCACATTGATCTGGTACTCCTGTATATAGCTATTACCCTGCACATTGATCTGGTACTCCTGTATATAGCTATTACCCTGCACATTGATCTGGTACTCTCTGTATATAGCTATTACCCCTGCACATTGATCTGGTACTCCTGTATATAGCCATTACCCCTGCACATTGATCTGGTACTCCCTGTATATAGCTATTACCCCTGCACATTGATCTGGTACTCTCTGTATATAGCTATTACCCCTGCACATTGATCTGGTACTCCTGTATATAGCTATTACCCTGCACATTGATCTGGTACTCCTGTATATAGCTATTACCCTGCACATTGATCTGGTACTCTCTGTATATAGCTATTACCCTGCACATTGATCTGATACTCCCTGTATATAGCTATTACCCCTGCACATTGATCTGGTACTCTCTGTATATAGCTATTACCCCTGCACATTGATCTGGTACTCCCTGTATATAGCTATTACCCTGCACATTGATCTGGTACTCTCTGTATATAGCTTTTACCCCTGCACATTGATCTGGTACTCCTGTATATAGCTATTACCCTGCACATTGATCTGGTACTCTCTGTATATAACTATTACCCCTGCACATTGATCTTGTACTCCTGTATATAGCTATTACCCCTGCACATTGATCTGGTACTCCCTGTATATAGCTATTACCCTGCACATTGATCTGGTACTCTCTGTATATAGCTATTACCCCTGCACATTGATCTGATACTCCTGTATATAGCTATTACCCTGCACATTGATCTGGTACTCTCTGTATATAGCTATTACCCCTGCACATTGATCTGGTACTCCTGTATATAGCTATTACCCTGCACATTGATCTGGTACTCTCTGTATATAGCTTTTACCCCTGCACATTGATCTGGTACTCCTGTATATAGCTATTACCCCTGCACATTGATCTGGTACTCTCTGTATGTAACTATTACCCCTGCACATTGATCTTGTACTCCTGTATATAGCTATTACCCCTGCACATTGATCTGGTACTGGTACTCCCTGTATATAGCTATTACCCTGCACATTGATCTGGTACTCTCTGTATATAGCTATTACCCCTGCACATTGATCTGATACTCCTGTATATAGCTATTACCCCTGCACATTGATCTGGTACTCTCTGTATATAGCTATTACCCCTGCACATTGATCTGGTACTCCTGTATATAGCTATTACCCTGCACATTGATCTGGTACTCTCTGTATATAGCTATTACCCCTGCACATTGATCTGGTACTGGTACTCCCTGTATATAGCTATTACCCTGCACATTGATCTGGTACTCTCTGTATATAGCTATTACCCCTGCACATTGATCTGGTACTCTCTGTATATAGCTATTACCCCTGCACATTGATCTGGTACTCTCTGTATATAGCTAATACCCCTGCACATTGATCTGGTACTCTCTGTATATAGCTATTACCCCTGCACATTGATCTGGTACTCTCTGTATATAGCTATTACCCTGCACATTGATCTGGTACTCTCTGTATATAGCTATTACCCCTGCACATTGATCTGGTACTCTCTGTATATAGCTATTACCCTGCACATTGATCTGGTACTCTCTGTATATAGCTATTACCCCTGCACATTGATCTGGTACTCCCTGTATATAGCTATTACACCCTGCACATTGATCTGGTACTGGTACTCTCTGTATATAGCTATTACCCCTGCACATTGATCTGGTACTCTCTGTATATAGCTATTACCCCTGCACATTGATCTGATACTCCCTGTATATAGCCATTACCCCTGCACATTGATCTGGTACTCCCTGTATATAGCTATTACCCCTGCACATTGATCTGGTACTCTCTGTATATAGCTATTACCCCTGCACATTGATCTGGTACTCCCTGTATATAGCTATTACCCTGCACATTGATCTGGTACTCCCTGTATATAGCTATTACCCTGCACATTGATCTGGTACTCTCTGTATATAGCTATTACCCCTGCACATTGATCTGATACTCCCTGTATATAGCTATTACCCCTGCACATTGATCTGGTACTCTCTGTATATAGCTATTACCCCTGCACATTGATCTGGTACTCCCTGTATATAGCTATTACCCTGCACATTGATCTGGTACTCTCTGTATATAGCTTTTACCCCTGCACATTGATCTGGTACTCCCTGTATATAGCTATTACCCCCGCACATTGATCTGGTACTCTCTGTATGTAACTATTACCCCTGGACATTGATCTTGTACTCCCTGTATATAGCTATTACCCCTGCACATTGATCTGGTACTCCCTGTATATAGCTATTACCCCTGCACATTGATCTGGTACTCTCTGTATATAGCTATTACCCCTGCACATTGATCTGATACTCCCTGTATATAGCTATTACCCCTGCACATTGATCTGGTACTCTCTGTATATAGCTATTACCCCTGCACATTGATCTGGTACTCCCTGTATATAGCTATTACCCTGCACATTGATCTGGTACTCTCTGTATATAGCTATTACCCCTGCACATTGATCTGGTACTGGTACTCCCTGTATATAGCTATTACCCTGCACATTGATCTGGTACTCTCTGTATATAGCTATTACCCCTGCACATTGATCTGGTACTCTCTGTATATAGCTATTACCCCTGCACATTGATCTGGTACTCTCTGTATATAGCTAATACCCCTGCACATTGATCTGGTACTCTCTGTATATAGCTATTACCCCTGCACATTGATCTGGTACTGGTACTCCCTGTATATAGCTATTACCCTGCACATTGATCTGGTACTCTCTGTATATAGCTATTACCCCTGCACATTGATCTGGTACTCTCTGTATATAGCTATTACCCCTGCACATTGATCTGGTACTCTCTGTATATAGCTAATACCCCTGCACATTGATCTGGTACTCTCTGTATATAGCTATTACCCCTGCACATTGATCTGGTACTCTCTGTATATAGCTATTACCCTGCACATTGATCTGGTACTCTCTGTATATAGCTATTACCCCTGCACATTGATCTGGTACTCTCTGTATATAGCTATTACCCCTGCACATTGATCTGGTACTCTCTGTATATAGCTATTACCCCTGCACATTGATCTGGTACTCCCTGTATATAGCTATTACACCCTGCACATTGATCTGGTACTGGTACTCTCTGTATATAGCTATTACCCCTGCACATTGATCTGGTACTCTCTGTATATAGCTATTACCCCTGCACATTGATCTGGTACTCCCTGTATATAGCTATTACCCCTGCACATTGATCTGGTACTCCCTGTATATAGCTATTACCCTGCACATTGATCTGGTACTCCCTGTATATAGCTATTACCCTGCACATTGATCTGGTACTCTCTGTATATAGCTATTACCCCTGCACATTGATCTGATACTCCCTGTATATAGCCATTACCCCTGCACATTGATCTGGTACTCCCTGTATATAGCTATTACCCCTGCACATTGATCTGGTACTCTCTGTATATAGCTATTACCCCTGCACATTGATCTGGTACTCCCTGTATATAGCTATTACACTGCACATTGATCTGGTACTCCCTGTATATAGCTATTACCCTGCACATTGATCTGGTACTCTCTGTATATAGCTATTACCCCTGCACATTGATCTGGTACTCCCTGTATATAGCTATTACCCCTGCACATTGATCTGGTACTCTCTGTATATAGCTATTACCCCTGCACATTGATCTGGTACTCTCTGTATATAGCTATTACCCTGCACATTGATCTGGTACTCTCTGTATATAGCTTTTACCCCTGCACATTGATCTGGTACTCCCTGTATATAGCTATTACCCCCGCACATTGATCTGGTACTCTCTGTATGTAACTATTACCCCTGCACATTGATCTTGTACTCCCTGTATATAGCTATTACCCCTGCACATTGATCTGGTACTCCCTGTATATAGCTATTACCCTGCACATTGATCTGGTACTCTCTGTATATAGCTATTACCCCTGCACATTGATCTGATACTCCCTGTATATAGCTATTACCCCTGCACATTGATCTGGTACTCTCTGTATATAGCTATTACCCCTGCACATTGATCTGGTACTCTCTGTATATAGCTATTACCCCTGCACATTGATCTGGTACTCCCTGTATATAGCTATTACACCCTGCACATTGATCTGGTACTGGTACTCTCTGTATATAGCTATTACCCCTGCACATTGATCTGGTACTCTCTGTATATAGCTATTACCCCTGCACATTGATCTGGTACTCCCTGTATATAGCTATTACCCCTGCACATTGATCTGGTACTCCCTGTATATAGCTATTACACCCTGCACATTGATCTGGTACTGGTACTCCCTGTATATAGCTATTACCCCTGCACATTGATCTGGTACTCCCTGTATATAGCTATTACCCCTGCACATTGATCTGGTACTGGTACTCCCTGTATATAGCTATTACCCTGCACATTGATCTGGTACTCTCTGTATATAGCTATTACCCCTGCACATTGATCTGGTACTCTCTGTATATAGCTATTACCCCTGCACATTGATCTGGTACTCTCTGTATATAGCTATTACCCCTGCACATTGATCTGGTACTCCCTGTATATAGCTATTACACCCTGCACATTGATCTGGTACTGGTACTCCCTGTATATAGCTATTACCCCTGCACATTGATCTGGTACTCCCTGTATATAGCTATTACCCCTGCACATTGATCTGGTACTGGTACTCCCTGTATATAGCTATTACCCTGCAAATTGATCTGGTACTCTCTGTATATAGCTATTACCCCTGCACATTGATCTGGTACTCTCTGTATATAGCTATTACCCCTGCACATTGATCTGGTACTCTCTGTATATAGCTATTACCCCTGCACATTGATCTGGTACTCTCTGTATATAGCTATTACCCCTGCACATTGATCTGGTACTGGTACTCCCTGTATATAACCATTACCCCTGCACATTGATCTGGTACTCTCTGTATATAGCTATTACCCCTGCACATTGATCTGGTACTGGTACTCTCTGTATATAGCTATTACCCCTGCACATTGATCTGGTACTCCCTGTATATAGCTATTACCCCTGCACATTGATCTGGTACTCCCTGTATATAGCTATTACCCCTACACATTGATCTGGTACTCTCTGTATATAGCTATTACCCTGCACATTGATCTGGTACTCTCTGTATATAGCTATTACCCTGCACATTGATCTGGTACTCCCTGTATATAGCTATTACCCCTGCACATTGATCTGGTACTCTCTGTATATAGCTATTACCCTGCACATTGATCTGGTACTCTCTGTATATATCTATTACCCTGCACATTGATCTGGTACTCCCTGTATATAGCTATTACCCTGCACATTGATCTGGTACTCCCTGTATATAGCTATTACCCTGCACATTGATCTGATACTCTCTGTATATAGCTATTACCCCTGCACATTGATCTGGTACTCTCTGTATATAGCTATTACCCCTGCACATTGATCTGGTACTCTCTGTATATAGCTATTACCCCTGCACATTGATCTGGTACTCTCTGTATATAGCTATTACCCCTGCAGATTGATCTGGTACTCTCTGTATATAGCTATTACCCCTGCACATTGATCTGGTACTCTCTGTATATAGCTATTACCCCTGCACATTGATCTGGTACTCCCTGTATATAGCTATTACACCCTGCACATTGATCTGGTACTGGTACTCTCTGTATATAGCTATTACCCCTGCACATTGATCTGGTACTCCCTGTATATAGCTATTACCCCTGCACATTGATCTGGTACTCCCTGTATATAGCCATTACACCCTGCACATTGATCTGGTACTGGTACTCCCTGTATATAGCTATTACCCCTGCACATTGATCTGGTACTCTCTGTATATAGCTATTACCCCTGCACATTGATCTGGTACTCTCTCTATATAGCTATTACCCCTACACATTGATCTGGTACTCCCTGTATATAGCTATTACCCCTGCACATTGATCTGGTACTCTCTGTATATATCTATTACCCTGCACATTGATCTGGTACTCTCTGTATATAGCTATTACCCCTGCACATTGATCTGGTACTCTCTGTATATAGCTATTACCCCTGCACATTGATCTGGTACTCTCTGTATATAGCTATTACACCCTGCACATTGATCTGGTACTGGTACTCCCTGTGTATAGCTATTACCCTGCACATTGATCTGGTACTCCCTGTATATAACCATTACCCCTGCACATTGATCTGGTACTCCCTGTATATAACCATTACCCCTGCACATTGATCTGGTACTCTCTGTATATAGCTATTACCCCTGCACATTGATCTGGTAATGGTACTCTCTGTATATAGCTATTACCCCTGCACATTGATCTGGTACTCCCTGTATATAGCTATTACCCCTGCACATTGATCTGGTACTCCCTGTATATAGCCATTACACCCTGCACATTGATCTGGTACTGGTACTCCCTGTATATATCTATTACCCCTGCACATTGATCTGGTACTCTCTGTATATAGCTATTACCCTGCACATTGATCTGGTACTCCCTGTATATAGCTATTACCCCTGCACATTGATCTGGTACTCTCTGTATATAGCTATTACCCCTGCACATTGATCTGGTACTCCCTGTATATAGCTATTACCCCTGCACATTGATCTGGTACTCTCTGTATATATATTTTACCCCTGCACATTGATCTGGTACTCTCTGTATATAGCTATTACCCCTGCACATTGATCTGGTACTCCCTGTATATAACCATTACCCCTGCACATTGATCTGGTACTCCCTGTATATAGCTATTACCCCTGCACATTGATCTGGTACTCTCTGTATATAGCTATTACCCTGCACATTGATCTGGTACTCCCTGTATATAGCTATTACCCCTGCACATTGATCTGGTACTCTCTGTATATAGCTATTACCCCTGCACATTGATCTGGTACTCTCTGTATATAGCTATTACCCCTGCACATTGATCTGGTACTCCCTGTATATAGCTATTACACCCTGCACATTGATCTGGTACTGGTACTCTCTGTATATAGCTATTACCCCTGCACATTGATCTGGTACTCTCTGTATATAGCTATTACCCCTGCACATTGATCTGGTACTCCCTGTATATAGCTATTACCCCTGCACATTGATCTGGTACTCCCTGTATATAGCTATTACACCCTGCACATTGATCTGGTACTCCCTGTATATAGCTATTACCCCTGCACATTGATCTGGTACTCCCTGTATATAGCTATTACCCCTGCACATTGATCTGGTACTGGTACTCTCTGTATATAGCTATTACCCCTGCACATTGATCTGGTACTCCCTGTATATAGCTATTACCCCTGCACATTGATCTGGTACTCTCTGTATATAGCTATTACCCTGCACATTGATCTGGTACTCCCTGTATATAGCTATTACCCCTGCACATTGATCTGGTACTCTCTGTATATAGCTATTACCCCTGCACATTGATCTGATACTCCCTGTATATAGCTATTACCCTGCACATTGATCTGGTACTCTCTGTATATAGCTATTACCCCTGCACATTGATCTGGTACTCTCTGTATATAGCTATTACCCCTGCACATTGATCTGGTACTCTCTGTATATAGCTATTACCCCTGCACATTGATCTGGTACTCTCTGTATATAGCTAATACCCCTGCACATTGATCTGGTACTCTCTGTATATAGCTATTACCCCTGCACATTGATCTGGTACTCTCTGTATATAGCTATTACCCTGCACATTGATCTGGTACTCTCTGTATATAGCTATTACCCCTGCACATTGATCTGGTACTCTCTGTATATAGCTATTACCCCTGCACATTGATCTGGTACTCTCTGTATATAGCTATTACCCCTGCACATTGATCTGGTACTCCCTGTATATAGCTATTACACCCTGCACATTGATCTGGTACTGGTACTCTCTGTATATAGCCATTACCCCTGCACATTGATCTGGTACTCCCTGTATATAGCTATTACCCCTGCACATTGATCTGGTACTCCCTGTATATAGCTATTACACCCTGCACATTGATCTGGTACTCCCTGTATATAGCTATTACCCCTGCACATTGATCTGGTACTCCCTGTATATAGCTATTACCCCTGCACATTGATCTGGTACTGGTACTCTCTGTATATAGCTATTACCCCTGCACATTGATCTGGTACTCCCTGTATATAGCTATTACCCCTGCACATTGATCTGGTACTCTCTGTATATAGCTATTACCCTGCACATTGATCTGGTACTCCCTGTATATAGCTATTACCCCTGCACATTGATCTGGTACTCTCTGTATATAGCCATTACCCCTGCACATTGATCTGGTACTCCCTGTATATAGCTATTACCCCTGCACATTGATCTGGTACTCCCTGTATATAGCTATTACACCCTGCACATTGATCTGGTACTCCCTGTATATAGCTATTACCCCTGCACATTGATCTGGTACTCTCTGTATATAGCTAATACCCCTGCACATTGATCTGGTACTCTCTGTATATAGCTATTACCCCTGCACATTGATCTGGTACTCTCTGTATATAGCTATTACCCTGCACATTGATCTGGTACTCTCTGTATATAGCTATTACCCCTGCACATTGATCTGGTACTCTCTGTATATAGCTATTACCCCTGCACATTGATCTGGTACTCTCTGTATATAGCTATTACCCCTGCACATTGATCTGGTACTCCCTGTATATAGCTATTACACCCTGCACATTGATCTGGTACTGGTACTCTCTGTATATAGCCATTACCCCTGCACATTGATCTGGTACTCCCTGTATATAGCTATTACCCCTGCACATTGATCTGGTACTCCCTGTATATAGCTATTACACCCTGCACATTGATCTGGTACTCCCTGTATATAGCTATTACCCCTGCACATTGATCTGGTACTCCCTGTATATAGCTATTACCCCTGCACATTGATCTGGTACTGGTACTCTCTGTATATAGCTATTACCCCTGCACATTGATCTGGTACTCCCTGTATATAGCTATTACCCCTGCACATTGATCTGGTACTCTCTGTATATAGCTATTACCCCTGCACATTGATCTGGTACTCTCTGTATATAGCTATTACCCTGCACATTGATCTGGTACTCCCTGTATATAGCTATTACCCCTGCACATTGATCTGGTACTCTCTGTATATAGCCATTACCCCTGCACATTGATCTGGTACTCCCTGTATATAGCTATTACCCCTGCACATTGATCTGGTACTCCCTGTATATAGCTATTACACCCTGCACATTGATCTGGTACTCCCTGTATATAGCTATTACCCCTGCACATTGATCTGGTACTCTCTGTATATAGCCATTACCCCTGCACATTGATCTGGTACTCCCTGTATATAGCTATTACCCCTGCACATTGATCTGGTACTCCCTGTATATAGCTATTACACCCTGCACATTGATCTGGTACTCCCTGTATATAGCTATTACCCCTGCACATTGATCTGGTACTCCCTGTATATAGCTATTACCCCTGCACATTGATCTGGTACTGGTACTCTCTGTATATAGCTATTACCCCTGCACATTGATCTGGTACTCCCTGTATATAGCTATTACCCCTGCACATTGATCTGGTACTCTCTGTATATAGCTATTACCCTGCACATTGATCTGGTACTCCCTGTATATAGCTATTACCCCTGCACATTGATCTGGTACTCTCTGTATATAGCCATTACCCCTGCACATTGATCTGGTACTCCCTGTATATAGCTATTACCCCTGCACATTGATCTGGTACTCCCTGTATATAGCTATTACACCCTGCACATTGATCTGGTACTCCCTGTATATAGCTATTACCCCTGCACATTGATCTGGTACTCCCTGTATATAGCTATTACCCCTGCACATTGATCTGGTACTCCCTGTATATAGCTATTACCCCTGCACATTGATCTGGTACTGGTACTCCCTGTATATAGCTATTACCCCTGCACATTGATCTGGTACTCTCTGTATATAGCTATTACCCCTGCACATTGATCTGGTACTCTCTGTATATAGCTATTACCCCTGCACATTGATCTGGTACTCTCTGTATATAGCTATTACCCCTGCACATTGATCTGGTACTGGTACTCCCTGTATATAACCATTACCCCTGCACATTGATCTGGTACTCTCTGTATATAGCCATTACCCCTGCACATTGATCTGGTACTCCCTGTATATAGCTATTACCCCTGCACATTGATCTGGTACTCCCTGTATATAGCTATTACCCCTGCACATTGATCTGGTACTCTCTGTATATAGCTATTACCCTGCACATTGATCTGGTACTCTCTGTATATAGCTATTACCCTGCACATTGATCTGGTACTCCCTGTATATAGCTATTACCCCTGCACATTGATCTGGTACTCTCTGTATATAGCTATTACCCTGCACATTGATCTGGTACTCTCTGTATATATCTATTACCCTGCACATTGATCTGGTACTCCCTGTATATAGCTATTACCCTGCACATTGATCTGGTACTCCCTGTATATAGCTATTACCCTGCACATTGATCTGGTACTCCCTGTATATAGCTATTACCCTGCACATTGATCTGGTACTCTCTGTATATAGCTATTACCCCTGCAGATTGATCTGGTACTCTCTGTATATAGCTATTACCCCAGCACATTGATCTGGTACTCTCTGTATATAGCTATTACCCCTGCACATTGATCTGGTACTCCCTGTATATAGCTATTACACCCTGCACATTGATCTGGTACTGGTACTCTCTGTATATAGCTAATACCCCTGCACATTGATCTGGTACTCTCTGTATATAGCTATTACCCCTGCACATTGATCTGGTACTCTCTGTATATAGCTATTACCCTGCACATTGATCTGGTACTCTCTGTATATAGCTATTACCCCTGCACATTGATCTGGTACTCTCTGTATATAGCTATTACCCTGCACATTGATCTGGTACTCTCTGTATATAGCTATTACCCCTGCACATTGATCTGGTACTCCTGTATATAGCTATTACACCTGCACATTGATCTGGTACTGGTACTCTCTGTATATAGCTATTACCCCTGCACATTGATCTGGTACTCTCTGTATATAGCTATTACCCCTGCACATTGATCTGGTACTCCTGTATATAGCTATTACCCCTGCACATTGATCTGGTACTCCCTGTATATAGCTATTACCCTGCACATTGATCTGGTACTCCTGTATATAGCTATTACCCCTGCACATTGATCTGGTACTCCCTGTATATAGCTATTACCCCTGCACATTGATCTGGTACTGGTACTCTCTGTATATAGCTATTACCCCTGCACATTGATCTGGTACTCCCTGTATATAGCTATTACCCCTGCACATTGATCTGGTACTGGTACTCTCTGTATATAGCTATTACCCCAGCACATTGATCTGGTACTCTCTGTATATAGCTATTACCCCTGCACATTGATCTGGTACTCCCTGTATATAGCTATTACACCCTGCACATTGATCTGGTACTGGTACTCTCTGTATATAGCTAATACCCCTGCACATTGATCTGGTACTCTCTGTATATAGCTATTACCCCTGCACATTGATCTGGTACTCTCTGTATATAGCTATTACCCTGCACATTGATCTGGTACTCTCTGTATATAGCTATTACCCCTGCACATTGATCTGGTACTCTCTGTATATAGCTATTACCCCTGCACATTGATCTGGTACTCTCTGTATATAGCTATTACCCCTGCACATTGATCTGGTACTCCCTGTATATAGCTATTACACCCTGCACATTGATCTGGTACTGGTACTCTCTGTATATAGCTATTACCCCTGCACATTGATCTGGTACTCTCTGTATATAGCTATTACCCCTGCACATTGATCTGGTACTCCCTGTATATAGCTATTACCCCTGCACATTGATCTGGTACTCCCTGTATATAGCTATTACCCCTGCACATTGATCTGGTACTCCCTGTATATAGCTATTACCCTGCACATTGATCTGGTACTCCTGTATATAGCTATTACCCCTGCACATTGATCTGGTACTGGTACTCTCTGTATATAGCTATTACCCCTGCACATTGATCTGGTACTCCCTGTATATAGCTATTACCCCTGCACATTGATCTGGTACTGGTACTCTCTGTATATAGCTATTACCCCTGCACATTGATCTGGTACTCCCTGTATATAGCTATTACCCCTGCACATTGATCTGGTACTCTCTGTATATAGCTATTACCCTGCACATTGATCTGGTACTCCCTGTATATAGCTATTACCCCTGCACATTGATCTGGTACTGGTACTCTCTGTATATAGCTATTACCCCTGCACATTGATCTGGTACTCCCTGTATATAGCTATTACCCCTGCACATTGATCTGGTACTCTCTGTATATAGCTATTACCCTGCACATTGATCTGGTACTCCCTGTATATAGCTATTACCCCTGCACATTGATCTGGTACTCTCTGTATATAGCTATTACCCCTGCACATTGATCTGATACTCCCTGTATATAGCTATTACCCTGCACATTGATCTGGTACTCTCTGTATATAGCTATTACCCCTGCACATTGATCTGGTACTCTCTGTATATAGCTATTACCCCTGCACATTGATCTGGTACTCTCTGTATATATCTTTTACCCCTGCACATTGATCTGGTACTCTCTGTATATAGCTATTACCCCTGCACATTGATCTGGTACTCCCTGTATATAACCATTACCCCTGCACATTGATCTGGTACTCCCTGTATATAGCTATTACCCCTGCACATTGATCTGGTACTCTCTGTATATAGCTATTACCCTGCACATTGATCTGGTACTCTCTGTATATAGCTATTACCCCTGCACATTGATCTGGTACTCTCTGTATATAGCTATTACCCCTGCACATTGATCTGGTACTCTCTGTATATAGCTATTACCCCTGCACATTGATCTGGTACTCTCTGTATATAGCTATTACCCCTGCACATTGATCTGGTACTCCCTGTATATAGCTATTACACCCTGCACATTGATCTGGTACTGGTACTCCTGTATATAGCTATTACCCTGCACATTGATCTGGTACTCTCTGTATATAGCTATTACCCTGCACATTGATCTGATACTCCCTGTATATAGCTATTACCCTGCACATTGATCTGGTACTCTCTGTATATAGCTATTACCCTGCACATTGATCTGGTACTCTCTGTATATAGCTATTACCCTGCACATTGATCTGGTACTCTCTGTATATAGCTATTACCCCTGCACATTGATCTGGTACTCTCTGTATATAGCTAATACCCTGCACATTGATCTGGTACTCTCTGTATATAGCTATTACCCTGCACATTGATCTGGTACTCTCTGTATATAGCTATTACCCTGCACATTGATCTGGTACTCTCTGTATATAGCTATTACCCCTGCACATTGATCTGGTACTCTCTGTATATAGCTATTACCCCTGCACATTGATCTGGTACTCTCTGTATATAGCTATTACCCCTGCACATTGATCTGGTACTCCCTGTATATAGCTATTACACCCTGCACATTGATCTGGTACTGGTACTCTCTGTATATAGCTATTACCCCTGCACATTGATCTGGTACTCTCTGTATATAGCTATTACCCCTGCACATTGATCTGGTACTCCTGTATATAGCTATTACCCTGCACATTGATCTGGTACTCCCTGTATATAGCTATTACACCCTGCACATTGATCTGGTACTCCCTGTATATAGCTATTACCCCTGCACATTGATCTGGTACTCCCTGTATATAGCTATTACCCCTGCACATTGATCTGGTACTGGTACTCTCTGTATATAGCTATTACCCCTGCACATTGATCTGGTACTCCCTGTATATAGCTATTACCCCTGCACATTGATCTGGTACTCTCTGTATATAGCTATTACCCTGCACATTGATCTGGTACTCCCTGTATATAGCTATTACCCCTGCACATTGATCTGGTACTCCCTGTATATAGCTATTACCCCTGCACATTGATCTGGTACTGGTACTCTCTGTATATAGCTATTACCCCTGCACATTGATCTGGTACTCCCTGTATATAGCTATTACCCCTGCACATTGATCTGGTACTCTCTGTATATAGCTATTACCCTGCACATTGATCTGGTACTCCCTGTATATAGCTATTACCCCTGCACATTGATCTGGTACTCTCTGTATATAGCCATTACCCCTGCACATTGATCTGGTACTCCCTGTATATAGCTATTACCCCTGCACATTGATCTGGTACTCCCTGTATATAGCTATTACACCCTGCACATTGATCTGGTACTCCCTGTATATAGCTATTACCCCTGCACATTGATCTGGTACTCCCTGTATATAGCTATTACCCCTGCACATTGATCTGGTACTCCCTGTATATAGCTATTACCCCTGCACATTGATCTGGTACTGGTACTCCCTGTATATAGCTATTACCCCTGCACATTGATCTGGTACTCTCTGTATATAGCTATTACCCCTGCACATTGATCTGGTACTCTCTGTATATAGTTATTACCCCTGCACATTGATCTGGTACTCTCTGTATATAGCTATTACCCCTGCACATTGATCTGGTACTGGTACTCCCTGTATATAACCATTACCCCTGCACATTGATCTGGTACTCTCTGTATATAGCTATTACCCCTGCACATTGATCTGGTACTGGTACTCTCTGTATATAGCTATTACCCCTGCACATTGATCTGGTACTCCCTGTATATAGCTATTACCCCTGCACATTGAACTGGTACTCCCTGTATATAGCTATTACCCCTGCACATTGATCTGGTACTCTCTGTATATAGCTATTACCCTGCACATTGATCTGGTACTCTCTGTATATAGCTATTACCCTGCACATTGATCTGGTACTCCCTGTATATAGCTATTACCCCTGCACATTGATCTAGTACTCTCTGTATATAGCTATTACCCTGCACATTGATCTGGTACTCTCTGTATATAGCTATTACCCTGCACATTGATCTGGTACTCCCTGTATATAGCTATTACCCCTGCACATTGATCTGGTACTCTCTGTATATAGCTATTACCCTGCACATTGATCTGGTACTCTCTGTATATATCTATTACCCTGCACATTGATCTGGTACTCCCTGTATATAGCTATTACCCTGCACATTGATCTGGTACTCCCTGTATATAGCTATTACCCTGCACATTGATCTGGTACTCTCTGTATATAGCTATTACCCCTGCAGATTGATCTGGTACTCTCTGTATATAGCTATTACCCCAGCACATTGATCTGGTACTCTCTGTATATAGCTATTACCCCTGCACATTGATCTGGTACTCCCTTTATATAGCTATTACACCCTGCACATTGATCTGGTACTGGTACTCTCTGTATATAGCTATTACCCCTGCACATTGATCTGGTACTCCCTGTATATAGCTATTACCCCTGCACATTGATCTGGTACTCCCTGTATATAGCCATTACAGCCTGCACATTGATCTGGTACTGGTACTCCCTGTATATAGCTATTACCCCTGCACATTGATCTGGTACTCTCTGTATATAGCTATTACCCCTGCACATTGATCTGGTACTCTCTGTATATAGCTATTACCCCTGCACATTGATCTGGTACTCCCTGTATATAGCTATTACCCTGCACATTGATCTGGTACTCTCTGTATATAGCTATTACCCTGCACATTGATCTGGTACTCTCTGTATATAGCTATTACCCTGCACATTGATCTGGTACTCTCTGTATATAGCTATTACACCCTGCACATTGATCTGGTACTGGTACTCCCTGTGTATAGCTATTACCCTGCACATTGATCTGGTACTCCCTGTATATAACCATTACCCCTGCACATTGATCTGGTACTCCCTGTATATAACCATTACCCCTGCACATTGATCTGGTACTCCCTGTATATAGCTATTACCCCTGCACATTGATCTGGTACTCTCTGTATATAGCTATTACCCCTGCACATTGATCTGGTACTCTCTGTATATAGCTATTACCCTGCACATTGATCTGGTACTCCCTGTATATAGCTATTACCCCTGCACATTGATCTGGTACTCTCTGTATATATCTATTACCCTGCACATTGATCTGGTACTCTCTGTATATAGCTATTACCCCTGCACATTGATCTGGTACTCTCTGTATATAGCTATTACCCCTGCACATTGATCTGGTACTCTCTGTATATAGCTATTACCCTGCACATTGATCTGGTACTCTCTGTATATAGCTATTACCCTGCACATTGATCTGGTACTCTCTGTATATAGCTATTACCCCTGCAGATTGATCTGGTACTCTCTGTATATAGCTATTACCCCTGCACATTGATCTGGTACTCTCTGTATATAGCTATTACCCCTGCACATTGATCTGGTACTGGTACTCCCTGTATATAGCTATTACCCCTGCACATTGATCTGGTACTCTCTGTATATAGCTATTACCCCTGCACATTGATCTGGTACTCTCTGTATATAGCTATTACCCCTGCACATTGATCTGGTACTCCCTGTATATAACCATTACCCCTGCACATTGATCTGGTACTCCCTGTATATAGCTATTACCCCTGCACATTGATCTGGTACTCTCTGTATATAGCTATTACCCTGCACATTGATCTGGTACTCTCTGTATATAGCTATTACCCTGCACATTGATCTGGTACTGGTACTCCCTGTATATAGCTATTACCCCTGCACATTGATCTGGTACTCTCTGTATATAGCTATTACCCCTGCACATTGATCTGATACTCCCTGTATATAGCTATTACCCTGCACATTGATCTGGTACTCTCTGTATATAGCTATTACCCTGCACATTGATCTGGTACTCTCTGTATATAGCTATTACCCCTGCACATTGATCTGGTACTCTCTGTATATAGCTATTACCCCTGCACATTGATCTGGTACTCTCTGTATATAGCTATTACCCTGCACATTGATCTGGTACTCTCTGTATATAGCTATTACCCCTGCACATTGATCTGGTACTCTCTGTATATAGCTATTACCCTGCACATTGATCTGGTACTCTCTGTATATAGCTATTACCCCTGCACATTGATCTGGTACTCTCTGTATATAGCTATTACCCCTGCACATTGATCTGGTACTCTCTGTATATAGCTATTACCCCTGCACATTGATCTGGTACTCCTGTATATAGCTATTACACCCTGCACATTGATCTGGTACTCTCTGTATATAGCTATTACCCCTGCACATTGATCTGGTACTCTCTGTATATAGCTATTACCCCTGCACATTGATCTGGTACTCCCTGTATATAGCTATTACCCCTGCACATTGATCTGGTACTCCCTGTATATAGCTATTACACCCTGCACATTGATCTGGTACTCCCTGTATATAGCTATTACCCCTGCACATTGATCTGGTACTCCCTGTATATAGCTATTACCCCTGCACATTGATCTGGTACTGGTACTCTCTGTATATAGCTATCACCCCTGCACATTGATCTGGTACTCCCTGTATATAGCTATTACCCCTGCACATTGATCTGGTACTCTCTGTATATAGCTATTACCCTGCACATTGATCTGGTACTCCCTGTATATAGCTATTACCCCTGCACATTGATCTGGTACTCCCTGTATATAGCTATTACCCCTGCACATTGATCTGGTACTGGTACTCTCTGTATATAGCTATTACCCCTGCACATTGATCTGGTACTCCCTGTATATAGCTATTACCCCTGCACATTGATCTGGTACTCTCTGTATATAGCTATTACCCTGCACATTGATCTGGTACTCCTGTATATAGCTATTACCCCTGCACATTGATCTGGTACTCTCTGTATATAGCCATTACCCCTGCACATTGATCTGGTACTCCCTGTATATAGCTATTACACCCTGCACATTGATCTGGTACTCCCTGTATATAGCTATTACCCCTGCACATTGATCTGGTACTCCCTGTATATAGCTATTACCCTGCACATTGATCTGGTACTCCCTGTATATAGCTATTACCCCTGCACATTGATCTGGTACTCCTGTATATAGCTATTACCCTGCACATTGATCTGGTACTGGTACTCCCTGTATATAGCTATTACCCCTGCACATTGATCTGGTACTCCCTGTATATAGCTATTACCCCTGCACATTGATCTGGTACTCTCTGTATATAGCTATTACCCCTGCACATTGATCTGGTACTCTCTGTATATAGTTATTACCCCTGCACATTGATCTGGTACTCTCTGTATATAGCTATTACCCCTGCACATTGATCTGGTACTGGTACTCCCTGTATATAACCATTACCCCTGCACATTGATCTGGTACTCTCTGTATATAGCTATTACCCCTGCACATTGATCTGGTACTGGTACTCTCTGTATATAGCTATTACCCCTGCACATTGATCTGGTACTCCTGTATATAGCTATTACCCCTGCACATTGAACTGGTACTCCCTGTATATAGCTATTACCCCTGCACATTGATCTGGTACTCTCTGTATATAGCTATTACCCCCTGCACATTGATCTGGTACTCTCTGTATATAGCTATTACCCTGCACATTGATCTGGTACTCCCTGTATATAGCTATTACCCCTGCACATTGATCTAGTACTCTCTGTATATAGCTATTACCCTGCACATTGATCTGGTACTCTCTGTATATAGCTATTACCCTGCACATTGATCTGGTACTCCCTGTATATAGCTATTACCCCTGCACATTGATCTGGTACTCTCTGTATATAGCTATTACCCTGCACATTGATCTGGTACTCTGTATATATCTATTACCCTGCACATTGATCTGGTACTCCCTGTATATAGCTATTACCCTGCACATTGATCTGGTACTCCTGTATATAGCTATTACCCTGCACATTGATCTGGTACTCTCTGTATATAGCTATTACCCCTGCAGATTGATCTGGTACTCTCTGTATATAGCTATTACCCCAGCACATTGATCTGGTACTCTCTGTATATAGCTATTACCCCTGCACATTGATCTGGTACTCCCTGTATATAGCTATTACACCCTGCACATTGATCTGGTACTGGTACTCTCTGTATATAGCTATTACCCCTGCACATTGATCTGGTACTCCCTGTATATAGCTATTACCCCTGCACATTGATCTGGTACTCCCTGTATATAGCCATTACACCCTGCACATTGATCTGGTACTGGTACTCCCTGTATATAGCTATTACCCCTGCACATTGATCTGGTACTCTGTATATAGCTATTACCCTGCACATTGATCTGGTACTCTCTGTATATAGCTATTACCCCTGCACATTGATCTGGTACTCCCTGTATATAGCTATTACCCCTGCACATTGATCTGGTACTCTCTGTATATAGCTATTACCCCTGCACATTGATCTGGTACTCTCTGTATATAGCTATTACCCCTGCACATTGATCTGGTACTCCCTGTATATAGCTATTACCCCTGCACATTGATCTGGTACTGGTACTCTCTGTATATAGCTATCACCCCTGCACATTGATCTGGTACTCCCTGTATATAGCTATTACCCCTGCACATTGATCTGGTACTCTCTGTATATAGCTATTACCCTGCACATTGATCTGGTACTCCCTGTATATAGCTATTACCCCTGCACATTGATCTGGTACTCCCTGTATATAGCTATTACCCCTGCACATTGATCTGGTACTGGTACTCTCTGTATATAGCTATTACCCCTGCACATTGATCTGGTACTCCCTGTATATAGCTATTACCCCTGCACATTGATCTGGTACTCTCTGTATATAGCTATTACCCTGCACATTGATCTGGTACTCCCTGTATATAGCTATTACCCCTGCACATTGATCTGGTACTCTCTGTATATAGCCATTACCCCTGCACATTGATCTGGTACTCCCTGTATATAGCTATTACCCCTGCACATTGATCTGGTACTCCCTGTATATAGCTATTACACCCTGCACATTGATCTGGTACTCCCTGTATATAGCTATTACCCCTGCACATTGATCTGGTACTCCCTGTATATAGCTATTACCCCTGCACATTGATCTGGTACTCCCTGTATATAGCTATTACCCCTGCACATTGATCTGGTACTGGTACTCCCTGTATATAGCTATTACCCTGCACATTGATCTGGTACTCCCTGTATATAGCTATTACCCTGCACATTGATCTGGTACTTCTGTATATAGCTATTACCCCTGCACATTGATCTGGTACTCTCTGTATATAGTTATTACCCCTGCACATTGATCTGGTACTCTCTGTATATAGCTATTACCCCTGCACATTGATCTGGTACTGGTACTCCCTGTATATAACCATTACCCCTGCACATTGATCTGGTACTCTCTGTATATAGCTATTACCCCTGCACATTGATCTGGTACTGGTACTCTCTGTATATAGCTATTACCCCTGCACATTGATCTGGTACTCCCTGTATATAGCTATTACCCCTGCACATTGAACTGGTACTCCCTGTATATAGCTATTACCCCTGCACATTGATCTGGTACTCTCTGTATATAGCTATTACCCTGCACATTGATCTGGTACTCTCTGTATATAGCTATTACCCTGCACATTGATCTGGTACTCCCTGTATATAGCTATTACCCCTGCACATTGATCTAGTACTCTCTGTATATAGCTATTACCCTGCACATTGATCTGGTACTCTCTGTATATAGCTATTACCCTGCACATTGATCTGGTACTCCCTGTATATAGCTATTACCCCTGCACATTGATCTGGTACTCTCTGTATATAGCTATTACCCTGCACATTGATCTGGTACTCTCTGTATATATCTATTACCCTGCACATTGATCTGGTACTCCCTGTATATAGCTATTACCCTGCACATTGATCTGGTACTCCCTGTATATAGCTATTACCCTGCACATTGATCTGGTACTCTCTGTATATAGCTATTACCCCTGCAGATTGATCTGGTACTCTCTGTATATAGCTATTACCCCAGCACATTGATCTGGTACTCTCTGTATATAGCTATTACCCCTGCACATTGATCTGGTACTCCCTGTATATAGCTATTACACCCTGCACATTGATCTGGTACTGGTACTCTCTGTATATAGCTATTACCCCTGCACATTGATCTGGTACTCCCTGTATATAGCTATTACCCCTGCACATTGATCTGGTACTCCCTGTATATAGCCATTACACCCTGCACATTGATCTGGTACTGGTACTCCCTGTATATAGCTATTACCCCTGCACATTGATCTGGTACTCTCTGTATATAGCTATTACCCCTGCACATTGATCTGGTACTCTCTGTATATAGCTATTACCCCTGCACATTGATCTGGTACTCCCTGTATATAGCTATTACCCCTGCACATTGATCTGGTACTCTCTGTATATAGCTATTACCCCTGCACATTGATCTGGTACTCTCTGTATATAGCTATTACCCCTGCACATTGATCTGGTACTCTCTGTATATAGCTATTACACCCTGCACATTGATCTGGTACTGGTACTCCCTGTGTATAGCTATTACCCTGCACATTGATCTGGTACTCCCTGTATATAACCATTACCCCTGCACATTGATCTGGTACTCCCTGTATATAACCATTACCCCTGCACATTGATCTGGTACTCCCTGTATATAGCTATTACCCCTGCACATTGATCTGGTACTCTCTGTATATAGCTATTACCCCTCCACATTGATCTGGTACTCTCTGTATATAGCTATTACCCTGCACATTGATCTGGTACTCCCTGTATATAGCTATTACCCCTGCACATTGATCTGGTACTCTCTGTATATAGCTATTACCCCTGCACATTGATCTGGTACTCCCTGTATATAGCTATTACCCCTGCACATTGATCTGGTACTCTCTGTATATATCTATTACCCTGCACATTGATCTGGTACTCTCTGTGTATAGCTATTACCCCTGCACATTGATCTGGTACTCTCTGTATATAGCTATTACCCCTGCACATTGATCTGGTACTCTCTGTATATAGCTATTACCCTGCACATTGATCTGGTACTCTCTGTATATAGCTATTACCCTGCACATTGATCTGGTACTCTCTGTATATAGCTATTACCCCTGCAGATTGATCTGGTACTCTCTGTATATAGCTATTACCCCTGCACATTGATCTGGTACTCTCTGTATATAGCTATTACCCCTGCACATTGATCTGGTACTCCCTGTATATAGCTATTACACCCTGCACATTGATCTGGTACTGGTACTCCCTGTATATAGCTATTACCCCTGCACATTGATCTGGTACTCTCTGTATATAGCTATTACCCCTGCACATTGATCTGGTACTCTCTGTATATAGCTATTACCCCTGCACATTGATCTGGTACTCTCTGTATATAGCTATTACCCCTGCACATTGATCTGGTACTCTCTGTATATAGCTATTACACCCTGCACATTGATCTGGTACTGGTACTCCCTGTGTATAGCTATTACCCTGCACATTGATCTGGTACTCCCTGTATATAACTATTACCCTGCACATTGATCTGGTACTCCCTGTATATAGCTATTACCCCTGCACATTGATCTGGTACTCTCTGTATATAGCTATTACCCCTGCACATTGATCTGGTACTCTCTGTATATAGCTAGATCTCTTCTTCCTCTCTCTAGGTGAAAACATCCCAGCCTCTGTCCTCCATATCCAGCTGTTAGGCACCAGGACAGTTCAGGTGAATAACATCCAGTGTTAAGCTGCTTTAAAGAGAACATCCTTAATCTACCAGACCTTGATTTGTGAAGTGCGCGCTTGTGCACGACCTTGTCTGTGTGCTTGTTTGTGGTTGCATGTGTGCACGTAAGGGCCATGGGCAGGACACGGTACAGGAATTGACAGGCTCAGATATGGTCTTGAGGTCATCCACTGTCTCATTGCCAAGGTAACCAGGTGTCTAGTCAGGAATGTCCCTCATTTGCTGTGTTAGTGACAACACATTTTACATGTTAATATTGACAAGTATTTCCTAATGAATCTATACCGGTAGTACTTTGTTTTGTGGTGTGGTATTGTGATGTCTGGCCATGAAACATGGTCGCTGTGACAATATGGACTGTTGTAATAACTCCCAAAACACTCTAATGCCTTTCGATTGAATGAAAGCCCCTCAATGGCAGATTTGTTTTGCATTTTTCAAACACATTAAACAGCATTTTCCTGCAATCTAGAGCCATAATCATTATGCTAAATTTTTTATGCATGTCTAAAAAATGTAAATACCTCTTGAGTACAATTTAGTAATTACTTTTCTAAAGTCTAGCAATGCTGCCAGTTGGTATGCCAGCTAAGACAGTTAGACAAGCTAACTACTCTAACTTGATTGATAGCCTGAAATTGCTTCTTGGTAGCTAGTTATGAGTTTGGGAGATTGGGAACCAATCTGGGCCAGCTAAAACCAACTTCATAATATTCCTAGGTGGCTAGTAGTAGTACTACAGAGAATCCCCAAAAATGTAACCATGGCAC
Source organism: Oncorhynchus nerka (assembly GCF_034236695.1). Lineage (NCBI taxonomy): Eukaryota > Metazoa > Chordata > Actinopteri > Salmoniformes > Salmonidae > Oncorhynchus > Oncorhynchus nerka. Next base: position 16,047,455 of record NC_088408.1, read on the forward strand.
CTCTGTTCCTGGCTCTGGAAGGGAAGGGAATGACAGGGAAACTACAAACCAAAAACAGCCTGGTTCTTGCTCCATCCCCCAAGCGGAGTCATATTCATTAGGCACCAAATTGGGGGAAAAAACTGACAGAAACCAGGAGGGACTACCTAAACTGGTCCAATAGGAAACGCTAGTTTTTGCTTTCAGTGTGCCGCAATGAACACAATCCAACTCTCATCTCGCCTAATGCTGGGTGGCCAGGAGTAAGGCTTGGCCAGGAGTAAGGCTTGGCCAGGAGTAAGGCTTGGCCAGGAGTAAGGCTTGGCCAGGAGTAAGGCTTGGCCAGGAGTAAGGCTTGGCCAGGAGTAAGGCTTGGCCAGGAGTAAGGCTTGGCCAGGAGTAAGGCTTGGCGCTCCGCTTTGAGCAGATGTTTGGTAACATCACAGAATTAAGCTGGTGTTTTCATGCTCGTCTTTTCCCCGCTCCATTGCTGCACCAAAAAAATCCCCTGAGCCTCTGCACTGGCTCCAAACAGAGCTGTGTTTTTATTTGAGAGAGCGAGGAGGGGGGGCAATATGATTAAAGATACAGAGGGAAAGGATGGGGGTGGAGAGCTTGAAAGTGCCAGCATCAAGGCTCACAGCACGCTCAACACCCCTTTGCCTCGTATCTATCACCACTACATGGCCTCTCTGCCCTGCCCTCACCGCCCCTGTGTGTGTGACCCCCCCTCCCAACCATGGGCAGAATAAAAGGGGCTTCATGGTCCATGCAGACACATTTACATTTACATTTAAGTCATTTAGCAGACGCTCTTATCCAGAGCGACACCATCTTAACTCACCACACTCAACCCTCCCTGCTCTGACTGGCCTGCCTGGACTGTAGCTGCTGTGTGGGCTTTAAACTGTAATCTGATTGGCTGATTCATGATTAATCCACACATTGGACAGTACTGTGTACTTTTAACATGCCAATACAGGTTCTTAGATTTTGATACATGCACTGTGCATGTATAAACATCAAATGCAGTACTGTATCTGTCAGAGTGGGACCAAGCTCTGTCTCTCTCTGCGATCCATCGGTCTTTCCTATTGTTCAGCGTTATTGGTTATTTTAGTCATTTCCTGGTTACGTGCCCTGTGATTGGATTACTTTTATTTATTTAACTGACTTGCCTAGTTAAATAAAGGTTAAGAACTATTTCTTATTTACAATGACTCCCTACCAAATGGCAAAAGGCCTCTTGCGTGGACGGGGTCTGGGATTATTAAAAATATATATATATTATAAATTTAGGACAAAAGTCACGACAAGAGAGACAACACTACATAAAGAGAGACCCAAGACAACAACATACCAAGGCAGCAACACATGACAACACAGCATGGTAGCAACACAACATGGTAGCAACACAACATGGTAGCAGCACAAAACATGGTACAAACATTATTGGGCACGAAGGTAGAGACAACAATACATCACGTGAAGCAGCCACAACTGTCAGTAAGAGTGTCCATGATTGAGTCTTTGAATTAATTGATTGAGGTAGCTCGTTCCAGTCGCTAGCTAGAGCGAACTGAAAAGCGGAGCGACCCAGGGATGGGTGTGCTTTGGGGACCTTTAACAGAATGTGATTGGCAGAACGGGGGTGTTATGTGGAGGATGAGGGCTGCAGTAGATATCTCAGATAGGGGGAGTGAGGCATGCGCCGAATACAGTCAAATGCTTACAAGCCCCTAACCAACAATGCAGTTTAAAAAATACAAATAAGAGTAAGAAATACAAGTAACAAGTAGTTAAAGAGCAGCAGTAAAATAACAATAGTGAGACTATATACAGGGACTATATATACAGGGGACACTGAGGTGAGAGAGGAAAGTCTTGATTTAACTTTAGCCTGCAGCTTTGATATGTGCTGAGAGAAGGTCTGTGTACCGTCTAACCATACTCCCAAGTACTTGTATGAGGTGACTACCTCAAGCTCTAAACCCTCAGAGGTAGTAATCACACCTGTGGGAAGAGGGGCATTCTTCTTACCAAAAAACATGACCTTTGTTTTTGAGGTATTCAGAATAAGTTTAAGGGTGGAGAGCTTGTTGGACACTAAGAAAGCTTTGATGTAGAGTATTTAACACAGAATCTGGGGAGGGACCAGCTATGAGGGGTTCAGATTACAGAGGATAAATCAGACAATACCTCTGTCAGACCTATTCCATCCAAAGAATACGTGGACTAAGAACCAAAAACACTCCAGACGGAACCTTTCTGTTCATTGCACAATGGCTTTGTCCTTACATGTCCTCCGAGTATATTGGTGTGTGGGTGAGAGAGCTTGTTTAAGTGGGTGCACATATAATCGTGTCTTTCTTTAGAGAATGTATAGTGTGTATCTTATGCGTTCCACTGTATATAGCTCATTTTCTTGGTATACAGTATGAATGTATTCAGTAGTCATATACACTGAGTGTACCAAACATTAATAACACCTTTCTATTATTGAGGTGCACCCATTTGTCCCTCAGAACAGCCTCAATTCGTAGGGTCATGGACTCTACAAGGTGTTGAAAGCGTTCCACAGAGATGCTGGACCATGTTGACTCAAATGCTTCCCAAAGTTTTGTGAAGTTGTCTGGATGTCCTTTGGTCCACCACCCATTCTTGATACACACAGGAAACTGTTGAGGGTGAAAAACACAGCAGCCTTGCTGTTCATGACACGTGTATAGCTAGTATCAGAGTGGCCTATTTAGATCCCAAAGAGAACTATACCACTGAGAGGGTCTTTGACTGTATTGTTCCATGTCCAACATTATTGTGTTCAGAATGAGGAAGCTATATAGGAAGTCCGGTATCAGCCGAAAGTACCAAAGTGGACGTCGGACAGGTGGGGACATTTTCTTTCCCTTCAACACACCACCAGTATGTCTGTGGAATCAGAAAGGTTTCCGCTGGAAGAATGAGTACACAGACTATAGCTTACATTTCACTGAAGCGCGTTTGGTACCAGGGCCCCCGTGCAATACTGCGCCTTGGCGGTAAGACAATACAAACTTGGGATGTGTAGTTTTTCTGCCGTCGCACACAGGTATTGTGTTAACACCGGAAGGGGGGGTGGTACTACTGACCCTGCGGGAGGGGAGCGGCGAGGGGGAGAGACAGGAGGGGAGCGGTGAGGGGGAGAGACTGGGGGGGAGAGACGGGAGGGAGCGGCGAGGGGGGAGAGACTGGAGCGGTGAGGTGAGGGCAGAGCTAAGGGGAGAGGAGAGAGAGAGACAGATGGGGAGAGAGGTAAGGGGAGAGACGGAGAGAGGTCAGGGGAGAGACTGGGGGGAGAGGTCAGGGGAGAGACTGGGGGAGAGGTCAGGTGAGAGACTGGGGGAGAGGTCAGGTGAGAGACTGGGGGAGAGGTCAGGTGAGAGACTGGGGAGAGAGGTCAGGTGAGAGACTGGGGAGAGAGGTCAGGTGAGAGACTGGGGAGAGAGGTCAGGTGAGAGACTGGGGAGAGAGGTCAGGTGAGAGACTGGGGGAGAGACGGGAGAGAGAGGTCGGGGGGGAGAGAGGTCGGGAGAGACGGGAGAGAGGTCAGGGGAGAGATAGGGAGAGAGGTCGGAAGAGGTCAGGTGAGAGGTAGGGAGAGAGGTCAGGGGAGAGACTGGAGAGAGGTCAGGGGAGAGGTAGGGAGAGAGGTCGGGAGAGCGGTCAGGGGAGAGGTAGGGGAGAGAGGTCAGGGGAGAGACGGGGAGAGGTCTGGGGGTGAGTCGGGGGAGAGACGGTAGAGAGGTCAGGGGAGAGACGGGAGAGAGGTCGGGGGAGAGACGGGAGAGAGGTCAGGGGAGAGGTAGGGAGTGGTCAGGGGAGAGACTGGAGAGAGGTCAGGGGAGAGACGGGAGAGAGGTCGGGAGAGGTAGGGAGAGGTAGGGAGAGGTAGGGAGAGAGGTCAGGGGAGAGACTGGAGAGCTGGTTGTCTAGGTATTGATTGAAAGGAAGACCAGCAGACACTAGGCCCTCCATGGAATGACTTTGACACCCCTGTTCAAAGCTCTCTCTATTTTCTGAGGTAGCTTCCAGGGACATATTATGGGCTGTAACTTGTGTCCCTCTGTCCTCAAACAGTAGTGTTACTGCAGTCCACAGACAATGCAATCACCATCACACTGCGCGCTGCCCTATCCCATCTGGACTAGAGGAATACGTATGTAAAAATACTGTTCATTGACTACAACTCAGCATTCAACACCATAGTACCATCCAAGCTCATCATTAAGCTGGAGGCCCTGGGTCTCAACCCCGCCCTCTGCAATTGGATCCTGGACTTTCTGATGGGCCGCCACCAGGTGGTGAAGGTCGGAAACAACATCTCCACTTTGCTGAGCCTCAACACTGGGGCCCCGCAAGGGTGCGTGCTCAGCCCCCTTCTGTACGCCCTGTTCACCCATGACTGTGTGATCAAGTTTGCATACGACACAACAGTAGTGGGCTTGATTACCAACAACGACGAGACGGCTTACAGGGAGGAAGTGAAGGCACTCGGAGTGTGGTGTCAGTAAAACAACCTCTCACTCAATGTCAACAAAACAAAGGAGATGATCTTGGACTTCAGGAAACAGCAGAGAGCGCACCCTTATCCACATCGAAGGGACAGTAGTGGAGAATGTTGAAAGTTTTTTAAAGTTCCTTGGCGTACTCATCACAGACAAAGTTAAATGGTCCACCCACACAGACAGTGTGGTGAAGAAGGTGAAGAAGTTTCTCTTAAACCTCAGGAGGCTGAAGAAATATGTCTTGTCACCTAAAACCCTGACAAACATTTACAGATGCGCAATTGAGAGCATCCTGTCTGGCTGTATCACCGCATGGTACGTCAATTGCACCGCCCTCAACTGCAAGGCTCTCCAGATGGTGCGGTCTGCACAACGCATCACCGGGGGCAAACTACCTGCCCTCCAGGAAACCTACAGCACCCGATGTCACAGGAAGGCCCCCCAAAAAATGAAGGACAACAACCACCCGCCTGTTCACCCCGCTACCATTCAGAAGGCGAGGTCAGTACAAGTGCATCAAAGCTGGGACCGAGAGACTGAAAAACAGCTTCTATCTCAAAGCCATCAGACTGCTAAAGAGCAATCACTAACTCAGAGAGGCTGCTGCCTAAATTGAGACGCACTAGTCACTTTAAACAATTCCGCTTTAATAATGTTTACATATCTTACATTACTCACCTCGTATGTACAGTATATACTGTATCATATACCATCTATTGCATCCTGCCTATGCCGCTCGACCATTGCTCATCCATATATTTATATGTACATATTCTTATTCCATCCCTTTAGATTTGTGTGTATTAGATAGTTGTTGGGGAATTGATAGATTACCTATTAGATATTACTGCACTGTTGCAACTACAAGCATTTAGCGACACTCACATTAACATCTGCTAATCATGTGTATGTGACCAAAAACATTGATTTGAGCTAGTGTTACTGCAGCTAGTCTTACTGCAGCTAGTCGTACTGCAGCTAGTGTTACTGCTGCTAGTGTTACTGCTACTAGTGTTACTGCAGCTAGTGTTACTGCAGCTAGTGTTACTGCTGCTAGTGTTACTGCTGCTAGTGTTACTGCAGCTAGTGTTACTGATGCTAGTGTTACTGCTGCTAGTGTTACTACAGCTAGTGTTACTGCAGCTAGTGTTACTGCAGCTAGTGTTACTGCAGCTAGTCTTACTGCAGATAGTCTTACTGCAGCTAGTGTTACTGCTGCTAGTGTTACTGCTGCTAGTCTTACTGCAGCTAGTGTTCCTGCTGCTAGTGTTACTGCTGCTAGTCTTACTGCAGCTAATCTTACTGCAGCTAGTGTTACTGCAGCTAGTGTTACTGCAGATAGTGTTACTGCAGCTAGTGTTACTGCAGCTAGTCTTACTGCAGCTAGTGTTACTGCTGCTAGTGTTACTGCAGCTACTGTTACTGCTGCTAGTGTTACTGCAGCTAGTGTTACTGCTGCTAGTGTTACTGCAGCTAGTGTTACTGCAGCTAGTGTTACTGCAGCTAGTGTTACTGCTGCTAGTGTTACTGCTGCTAGTCTTACTGCAGCTAATCTTACTGCAGCTAGTGTTACTGCAGCTAGTGTTACTGCAGCTAGTGTTACTGCTGCTAGTGTTACTGCTGCTAGTCTTACTGCTGCTAATCTTACTGCAGCTAGTGTTACTGCTGCTAGTGTTACTGCTGCTAGTGTTACTGCAGCTAGTGTTACTGCAGCTAGTGTTACTGCAGCTAGTCTTACTGCAGCTAGTCTTACTGCAGCTAGTCTTACTGCAGCTAGTGTTACTGCTGCTAGTGTTACTGCTGCTAGTGTTACTGCAGCTAGTGTTACTGCAGCTAGTGTTACTGCAGATAGTGTTACTGCTGCTAGTGTTACTGCAGCTAGTGTTACTGCAGCTAGTGTTACTGCAGCTAGTCTTACTGCAGCTAGTGTTACTGCTGCTAGTGTTACTGCAGCTAGTGTTACTGCAGCTAGTGTTACTGCTGCTAGTGTTACTGCAGCTAGTGTTACTGCTGCTAGTGTTACTGCAGCTAGTGTTACTGCAGCTAGTCGTACTGCAGCTAGTCGTACTGCTGCTAGTGTTACTGCTACTAGTGTTACTGCAGCTAGTGTTACTGCTGCTAGTGTTACTGCTGCTAGTGTTACTGCTGCTAGTGTTACTGCAGCTAGTGTTACTGCTGCTAGTGTTACTGCAACTAGTGTGTCACTCTGTCCCCAAACAGTAGTGTTACTGCAACTAGTGTGTCACTCTGTCCCCAAACAGTAGTGTTACTGCTGCTAGTGTTACTGCAGCTAGTGTTACTGCAGCTAGTGTTACTGCTGCTAGTGTTACTGCAGCTAGTGTTACTGCAGCTAGTGTTACTGCAGCTAGTGTTACTGCTGCTAATTTTACTACAGCTAGTGTTACTGCAGCTAGTGTTACTGCTGCTAGTGTTACTGCTGCTAGTGTTACTGCTGCTAGTGTTACTACAGCTAGTGTTACTGCAGCTAGTGTTACTGCAGCTAGTGTTACTGCAGCTAGTGTTACGGCAGCTAGTGTTACTGCAACTAGTGTCTCACTCTGTCCCCAAACACTGCAGCTAGTGTTACTGCAGCTAGTGTTACTCTGTACCAGCTAAACAGTAGTGTTACTGCTAGTGTTACTGCAGCTAGTGTTACTGCAGCTAGTGTTACTGCAGCTAGTGTTACTGCAGCTAGTCGTACTGCAGCTAGTGTTACTGCTGCTAGTGTTACTGCTGCTAGTGTTACCGCAGCTAGTGTTACTGCTGCTAGTGTTACTGCAGCTAGTGTTACTGCAGCTAGTGTTACTGCTGCTAGTGTTACTGCAGCAACTAGTGTTACTGCTGCTAGTGTTACTGCAGCTAGTGTTACTGCAGCTAGTGTTACTGCAGCTAGTGTTACTGCTGCTAGTGTTACTGCTGCTAGTGTTACTGCAGCTAGTGTTACTGCTAGTGTTACTGCTAGTGTTACTGCTGCTAGTGTTACTGCAGCTAGTGTTACTGCAGCTAGTGTTACTGCAGCTAGTGTTACTGCTGCTAGTGTTACTGCAGCTAGTGTTACTGCAGCTAGTGTTACTGCAGCTAGTGTTACTGCTGCTAGTGTTACTGCTGCTAGTGTTACTAGTGTTACTGCAGCTAGTGTTACTGCAGCTAGTGTTACTGCTGCTAGTGTTACTGCAGCTAGTGTTACTGCTACTAGTGTTACTGCAGCTAGTGTTACTGCTGCTAGTGTTAGCAGCTAGTGTTACTGCTACTAGTGTTACTGCAGCTAGTGTTACTGCAGCTTGTGTTACTGCAGCTAGTGTTACTGCTGCTAGTGTTACTGCAGATAGTGTTACTGCTGCTAGTGTTACTGCAGCTAGTGTTACTGCAGCTAGTGTTACTGCAGCTAGTGTTACTGCTGCTAGTGTTACTGCAGCTAGTGGTACTGCAGCTAGTGTTACCGCTGCTAGTGTTACCGCTACTAGTGTTACTGCAGCTAGTGTTACTGCTGCTAGTGTTACTGCAGCTAGTGTTACTGCAGATAGTGTTACTGCTGCTAGTGTTACTGCAGCTAGTGTTACTGCAGCTAGTGTTACTGCAGATAGTGTTACTGCTGCTAGTGTTACTGCAGCTAGTGTTACTGCAGCTAGTGTTACTGCAGATAGTGTTACTGCTGCTAGTGTTACTGCAGCTAGTGTTACTGCAGCTAGTGTTACTGCTGCTAGTGTTACTGCTGCTAGTGTTACTGCTGCTAGTGTTACTGCAGCTAGTGTTACTGCAGCTAGTCGTACTGCAGCTAGTGTTACTGCTGCTAGTGTTACTGCTACTAGTGTTACTGCAGCTAGTGTTACTGCAGCTAGTGTTACTGCTGCTAGTGTTACTGCTGCTAGTGTTACTGCAGCTAGTGTTACTGCTGCTAGTGTTACTGCTGCTAGTGTTACTGCAGCTAGTGTTACTGCAGCTAGTGTTACTGCTGCTAGTGTTACTGCTGCTAGTGTTACTGCAGCTAGTGTTACTGCAGCTAGTGTCGTTACTGCTGCTGCTAGTGTTACTGCAGCTAGTGTTACTGCAGCTAGTGTTACTGCTACTAGTGTTACTGCAGCTAGTGTTACTGCAGCTTGTGTTACTGCAGCTAGTGTTACTGCTGCTAGTGTTACTGCTGCTAGTGTTACTGCTGCTAGTGTTACTGCAGCTAGTGGTACTGCAGCTAGTGTTACTGCTACTAGTGTTACTGCAGCTAGTGTTACTGCTGCTAGTGTTACTGCTGCTAGTGTTACTGCTGCTAGTGTTACTGCTGCTAGTGTTACTGCTGCTAGTGTTACTGCAGCTAGTGTTACTGCTGCTAGTGTTACTGCAACTAGTGTGTCACTCTGTCCCCAAACAGTAGTGTTACTGCAACTAGTGTGTCACTCTGTCCCCAAACAGTAGTGTTACTGCTGCTAGTGTTACTGCAGCTAGTGTTACTGCAGCTAGTGTTACTGCTGCTAGTGTTACTGCAGCTAGTGTTACTGCAGCTAGTGTTACTGCAGCTAGTGTTACTGCTGCTAATTTTACTACAGCTAGTGTTACTGCAGCTAGTGTTACTGCTGCTAGTGTTACTGCTGCTAGTGTTACTGCTGCTAGTGTTACTACAGCTAGTGTTACTGCAGCTAGTGTTACTGCAGCTAGTGTTACTGCAGCTAGTGTTACGGCAGCTAGTGTTACTGCAACTAGTGTCTCACTCTGTCCCCAAACAATAGTGTTACTGCAACTAGTGTGTCACTCTGTCCCCAAACAGTAGTGTTACTGCAGCTAGTGTTACTGCAGCTAGTGTTACTGCAGCTAGTGTTACTGCTGCTAGTGTTACTGCAGCTAGTGTTACTGCAGCTAGTCGTACTGCAGCTAGTGTTACTGCTGCTAGTGTTACTGCTGCTAGTGTTACTGCAACTAGTGTTACTGCTGCTAGTGTTACTGCAGCTAGTGTTACTGCAGCTAGTCGTACTGCAGCTAGTGTTACTGCTGCTAGTGTTACTGCTACTAGTGTTACTGCAGCTAGTGTTACTGCAGCTAGTGTTACTGCTGCTAGTGTTACTGCTGCAAGTGTTACTGCTGCTAGTGTTACTGCAGCTAGTGTTACTGCTGCTAGTGTTACTGCTGCTAGTGTTACTACAGCTAGTGTTACTGCAGCTAGTGTTACTGCTGCTAGTGTTACTGCTGCTAGTGTTACTGCTGCTAGTGTTACTGCTGCTAGTGTTACTGCAGCTAGTGTTACTGCAGCTAGTGTTACTGCAGCTAGTCGTACTGCAGCTAGTGTTACTGCAGCTAGTCGTACTGCTACTAGTGTTACTGCAGCTAGTGTTACTGCAGCTAGTGTTACTGCTACTAGTGTTACTGCAGCTAGTGTTACTGCAGCTTGTGTTACTGCAGCTAGTGTTACTGCTGCTAGTGTTACTGCAGATAGTGTTACTGCTGCTAGTGTTACTGCAGCTAGTGTTACTGCAGCTAGTGTTACTGCAGCTAGTGTTACTGCTGCTAGTGTTACTGCTGCTAGTGTTACTGCTGCTAGTGTTACTGCAGCTAGTGGTACTGCAGCTAGTGTTACCGCTGCTAGTGTTACCGCTACTAGTGTTACTGCAGCTAGTGTTACTGCTGCTAGTGTTACTGCAGCTAGTGTTACTGCTGCTAGTGTTACTGCAGCTAGTGTTACTGCAGCTAGTGTTACTGCAGCTAGTGTTACTGCAGCTAGTGTTACTGCTGCTAGTGTTACTGCAGCTAGTGTTACTGCAGCTAGTGTTACTGCAGATAGTGTTACTGCTGCTAGTGTTACTGCAGCTAGTGTTACTGCAGCTAGTGTTACTGCAGCTAGTCTTACTGCAGCTAGTGTTACTGCTGCTAGTGTTACTGCAGCTAGTGTTACTGCAGCTAGTGTTACTGCTGCTAGTGTTACTGCAACTAGTGTTACTGCTGCTAGTGTTACTGCAGCTAGTGTTACTGCAGCTAGTGTTACTGCAGCTAGTGTTACTGCTGCTAGTGTTACTGCAGCTAGTGTTACTGCAGCTAGTGTTACCAGCTAGTGTTGCTAGTGTTACTGCTGCTAGTGTTACTGCAGCTAGTGTTACTGCTGCTAGTGTTACTGCAGCTAGTGTTACTGCTGCTAGTGTTACTGCTGCTAGTGTTACTGCAGCTAGTGTTACTGCAGCTAGTGTTACTGCAGCTAGTGTTACTGCAGATAGTGTTACTGCTGCTAGTGTTACTGCAGCTAGTGTTACTGCAGCTAGTGTTACTGCAGATAGTGTTACTGCTGCTAGTGTTACTGCAGCTAGTGTTACTGCAGCTAGTGTTACTGCAGCTAGTCTTACTGCAGCTAGTGTTACTGCTGCTAGTGTTACTGCAGCTAGTGTTACTGCAGCTAGTGTTACTGCTGCTAGTGTTACTGCAACTAGTGTTACTGCTGCTAGTGTTACTGCAGCTAGTGTTACTGCAGCTAGTCGTACTGCAGCTAGTGTTACTGCTGCTAGTGTTACTGCTACTAGTGTTACTGCAGCTAGTGTTACTGCAGCTAGTGTTACTGCTGCTAGTGTTACTGCTGCTAGTGTTACTGCTGCTAGTGTTACTGCTGCTAGTGTTACTGCAGCTAGTGTTACTGCTGCTAGTGTTACTGCTGCTAGTGTTACTACAGCTAGTGTTACTGCAGCTAGTGTTACTGCTGCTAGTGTTACTGCTGCTAGTGTTACTACAGCTAGTGTTACTGTGCTAGTCTAGTGCTAGTGTTACTGCTGCTAGTGTTACTGCAGCTAGTGTTACTGCAGCTAGTGTTACTGCTGCTAGTGTTACTGCAGCTAGTGTTACTGCAGCTAGTGTTACTGCAGCTAGTGTTACTGCTGCTAGTGTTACTGCTGCTAGTGTTACTGCTGCTAGTGTTACTGCTGCTAGTGTTACTGCAGCTAGTGTACTGCAGCTAGTGTTACTGCAGCTAGTGTTACTGCAGCTAGTGTTACTGCTGCTAGTGTTACTGCTGCTAGTGTTACTGCTGCTAGTGTTACTGCAGCTAGTGTTACTGCAGCTAGTGTTACTGCAGCTAGTGTTACTGCTGATAGTGTTACTGCAGCTAGTGTTACTGCTGCTAGTGTTACTGCAGCTAGTGTTACTGCAGCTAGTGTTACTGCTGCTAGTGTTACTGCATCTAGTGTTACTGCTGCTAGTGTTACTGCTGCTAGTGTTACTGCTGCTAGTGTTACTGCAGCTAGTGTTACTGCAGCTAGTGTTACTGCAGCTAGTGTTACTGCAGCTAGTCGTACTGCTACTAGTGTTACTGCAGCTAGTGTTACTGCAGCTAGTGTTACTGCTACTAGTGTTACTGCAGCTAGTGTTACTGCAGCTTGTGTTACTGCAGCTAGTGTTACTGCTGCTAGTGTTACTGCAGTTACTGCAGCTAGTGTTACTGCTGCTAGTGTTACTGCAGCTAGTGTTACTGCAGCTAGTGTTACTGCAGCTAGTGTTACTGCTGCTAGTGTTACTGCAGCTAGTGGTACTGCAGCTAGTGTTACCGCTGCTAGTGTTACCGCTACTAGTGTTACCGCAGCTAGTGTTACCGCTGCTAGTGTTACCGCTGCTAGTGTTACCGCAGCTAGTGTTACTGCAGATAGTGTTACTGCTGCTAGTGTTACTGCAGCTAGTGTTACTGCAGCTAGTGTTACTGCAGATAGTGTTACTGCTGCTAGTGTTACTGCAGCTAGTGTTACTGCAGCTAGTGTTACTGCAGATAGTGTTACTGCTGCTAGTGTTACTGCAGCTAGTGTTACTGCAGCTAGTGTTACTGCAGCTAGTGTTACTGCAGCTAGTGTTACTGCAGCTAGTGTTACTGCTGCTAGTGTTACTGCAGCTAGTGGTACTGCAGCTAGTGTTACCGCTGCTAGTGTTACCGCTACTAGTGTTACTGCAGCTAGTGTTACTGCTGCTAGTGTTACTGCAGCTAGTGGTACTGCAGCTAGTGTTACTGCTGCTAGTGTTACTGCTGCTAGTGTTACTGCAGCTAGTGTTACTGCTGCCAGTGTTACTGCTGCTAGTGTTACTGCTGCTAGTGTTACTGCTGCTAGTGTTACTGCTGCTAGTCTTACTGCAGATAGTGTTACTGCTGCTAGTGTTACTGCAGCTAGTGTTACTGCAGCTAGTGTTACTGCTGCTAGTGTTACTGCAACTAGTGTTACTGCTGCTAGTGTTACTGCAGCTAGTGTTACTGCAGCTAGTCGTACTGCAGCTAGTGTTACTGCTGCTAGTGTTACTGCTACTAGTGTTACTGCAGCTAGTGTTACTGCAGCTAGTGTTACTGCAGCTAGTGTTACTGCTGCTAGTGTTACTGCTGCTAGTGTTACTGCTGCAGCTAGTGTTACTGCAACTAGTGTTACTGCTGCTAGTGTTACTGCAGCTAGTGTTACTGCAGCTAGTCGTACTGCAGCTAGTGTTACTGCTGCTAGTGTTACTGCTACTAGTGTTACTGCAGCTAGTGTTACTGCAGCTAGTGTTACTGCTGCTAGTGTTACTGCTGCAAGTGTTACTGCTGCTAGTGTTACTGCAGCTAGTGTTACTGCTGCTAGTGTTACTGCTGCTAGTGTTACTACAGCTAGTGTTACTGCAGCTAGTGTTACTGCTGCTAGTGTTACTGCTGCTAGTGTTACTGCTGCTAGTGTTACTGCTGCTAGTGTTACTGCAGCTAGTGTTACTGCAGCTAGTGTTACTGCAGCTAGTCGTACTGCAGCTAGTGTTACTGCAGCTAGTCGTACTGCTACTAGTGTTACTGCAGCTAGTGTTACTGCAGCTAGTGTTACTGCTACTAGTGTTACTGCAGCTAGTGTTACTGCAGCTTGTGTTACTGCAGCTAGTGTTACTGCTGCTAGTGTTACTGCAGATAGTGTTACTGCTGCTAGTGTTACTGCAGCTAGTGTTACTGCAGCTAGTGTTACTGCAGCTAGTGTTACTGCTGCTAGTGTTACTGCTGCTAGTGTTACTGCAGCTAGTGGTACTGCAGCTAGTGTTACCGCTGCTAGTGTTACCGCTACTAGTGTTACTGCAGCTAGTGTTACTGCTGCTAGTGTTACTGCAGCTAGTGTTACTGCTGCTAGTGTTACTGCTGCTAGTGTTACTGCAGCTAGTGTTACTGCAGCTAGTGTTACTGCAGCTAGTGTTACTGCAGATAGTGTTACTGCTGCTAGTGTTACTGCAGCTAGTGTTACTGCAGCTAGTGTTACTGCAGATAGTGTTACTGCTGCTAGTGTTACTGCAGCTAGTGTTACTGCAGCTAGTGTTACTGCAGCTAGTCTTACTGCAGCTAGTGTTACTGCTGCTAGTGTTACTGCAGCTAGTGTTACTGCAGCTAGTGTTACTGCTGCTAGTGTTACTGCTGCTAGTGTTACTGCTGCTAGTGTTACTGCAGCTAGTGTTACTGCAGCTAGTCGTACTGCAGCTAGTGTTACTGCTGCTAGTGTTACTGCTACTAGTGTTACTGCAGCTAGTGTTACTGCAGCTAGTGTTACTGCTGCTAGTGTTACTGCTGCTAGTGTTACTGCTGCTAGTGTTACTGCAGCTAGTGTTACTGCTGCTAGTGTTACTGCTGCTAGTGTTACTACAGCTAGTGTTACTGCAGCTAGTGTTACTGCTGCTAGTGTTACTGCTGCTAGTGTTACTACAGCTAGTGTTACTGCAGCTAGTCGTACTGCTGCTAGTGTTACTGCAGCTAGTGTTACTGCAGCTAGTGTTACTGCTACTAGTGTTACTGCAGCTAGTGTTACTGCAGCTTGTGTTACTGCAGCTAGTGTTACTGCTGCTAGTGTTACTGCTGCTAGTGTTACTGCTGCTAGTGTTACTGCTGCTAGTGTTACTGCAGCTAGTGGTACTGCAGCTAGTGTTACTGCTACTAGTGTTAGTGCAGCTAGTGTTACTGCAGCTAGTGTTACTGCTGCTAGTGTTACTGCTGCTAGTGTTACTGCTGCTAGTGTTACTGCAGCTAGTGTTACTGCAGCTAGTGTTACTGCAGCTAGTGTTACTGCTGATAGTGTTACTGCAGCTAGTGTTACTGCTGCTAGTGTTACTGCAGCTAGTGTTACTGCAGCTAGTGTTACTGCTGCTAGTGTTACTGCATCTAGTGTTACTGCTGCTAGTGTTACTGCTGCTAGTGTTACTGCAGCTAGTGTTACTGCAGCTAGTGTTACTGCAGCTAGTCGTACTGCAGCTAGTGTTACTGCAGCTAGTCGTACTGCTACTAGTGTTACTGCAGCTAGTGTTACTGCAGCTAGTGTTACTGCTACTAGTGTTACTGCAGCTAGTGTTACTGCAGCTTGTGTTACTGCAGCTAGTGTTACTGCTGCTAGTGTTACTGCAGATAGTGTTACTGCTGCTAGTGTTACTGCAGCTAGTGTTACTGCAGCTAGTGTTACTGCAGCTAGTGTTACTGCTGCTAGTGTTACTGCAGCTAGTGGTACTGCAGCTAGTGTTACCGCTGCTAGTGTTACCGCTACTAGTGTTACCGCAGCTAGTGTTACCGCTGCTAGTGTTACTGCAGCTAGTGTTACTGCAGATAGTGTTACTGCTGCTAGTGTTACTGCAGCTAGTGTTACTGCAGCTAGTGTTACTGCAGATAGTGTTACTGCTGCTAGTGTTACTGCAGCTAGTGTTACTGCAGCTAGTGTTACTGCAGATAGTGTTACTGCTGCTAGTGTTACTGCAGCTAGTGTTACTGCAGCTAGTGTTACTGCAGCTAGTGTTACTGCAGCTAGTGTTACTGCAGCTAGTGTTACTGCTGCTAGTGTTACTGCAGCTAGTGGTACTGCAGCTAGTGTTACCGCTGCTAGTGTTACCGCTACTAGTGTTACTGCAGCTAGTGTTACTGCTGCTAGTGTTACTGCAGCTAGTGGTACTGCAGCTAGTGTTACTGCTGCTAGTGTTACTGCTACTAGTGTTACTGCAGCTAGTGTTACTGCTGCCAGTGTTACTGCTGCTAGTGTTACTGCTGCTAGTGTTACTGCTGCTAGTGTTACTGCTGCTAGTGTTACTGCAGCTAGTGTTACTGCAGCTAGTGTTACTGCTGCTAGTGTTATTGCAGCTAGTGTTACTGCAGCTAGTGTTACTGCAGCTAGTGTTACTGCAGCTAGTCGTACTGCAGCTAGTGTTACTGCTGCTAGTGTTACTGCTGCTAGTGTTACTGCAGCTAGTGTTACTGCTGCTAGGGTTACTGCTGCTAGTGTTACTACAGCTAGTGTTAATGCAGCTAGTGTTACTGCAGCTAGTGTTACTGCTGCTAGTGTTACTGCAGCTAGTGTTACTGCAGCTAGTGTTACTGCTGCTAGTGTTACTGCTGCTAGTGTTACTGCTGCTAGTGTTACTGCAGCTAGTGTTACTGCAGCTAGTGTTACTGCTGCTAGTGTTACTGCAGCTAGTGTTACTGCAGCTAGTGTTACTGCAGCTAGTGCTGCAGCTAGTGTTACTGCTGCTAGTGTTACTGCTGCTAGTGTTACTGCTGCTAGTGTTACTGCTGCTAGTGTTACTGCAGCTAGTGTTACTGCTGCTAGTGTTACTGCTGCTAGTGTTACTGCTGCTAGTGTTACTGCAGCTAGTGTTACTGCAGCTAGTGTTACTGCAGCTAGTGTTACTGCTAGTGTTACTGCAGCTAGTGTTACTGCTGCTAGTGTTACTGCAGCAGTGTTACTGCAGCTAGTGTTACTGCAGCTAGTGTTACTGCAGCTAGTGTTACTGCAGCTAGTGTTACTGCAGCTAGTGTTACTGCTGCTAGTGTTACTGCAGCTAGTGTTACTGCAGCTAGTGTTACTGCAGCTAGTGTTACTGCAGCTAGTGTTACTGCAGCTAGTGTTACTGCAGCTAGTGTTACTGCAGCTAGTGTTACTGCAGCTAGTGTTACTGCAGCTAGTGTTACTGCAGCTAGTGTTACTGCTGCTAGTGTTACTGCTGCTAGTGTTACTGCTGCTAGTGTTACTGCTGCTAGTGTTACTGCAGCTAGTGTTACTGCTGCTAGTGTTACTGCAGCTAGTGTTACTGCTGCTAGTGTTACTGCTGCTAGTGTTACTGCTGCTAGTGTTACTGCTGCTAGTGTTACTGCAGCCAGTGTTACTGCAGCTAGTGTTACTGCTGCTAGTGTTACTGCAGCTAGTGTTACTGCAGCTAGTGTTACTGCTGCTAGTGTTACTGCTGCTAGTGTTACTGCAGCTAGTGTTACTGCAGCTAGTGTTACTGCAGCTAGTGTTACTGCAGCTAGTGTTACTGCAGCTAGTGTTACTGCTGCTAGTGTTACTCCAGCTAGTGTTACTGCAGCTAGTGTTACTACAGCTAGTGTTACTGCAGCTAGTGTTACTGCAGCTAGTGTTACTGCAGCTAGTGTTACTGCAGCTAGTGTTACTGCAGCTAGTGTTACTGCTGCTAGTGTTACTCCAGCTAGTGTTACTGCAGCTAGTGTTACTGCAGCTAGTGTTACTGCAGCTAGTGTTACTGCAGCTAGTGTTACTGCAGCTAGTGTTACTGCTGCTAGTGTTACTGCTGCTAGTGTTACTGCAGCTAGTGTTACTGCAGCTAGTGTTACTGCAGCTAGTGTTACTGCAGCTAGTGTTACTGCAGCTAGTGTTACTGCAGCTAGTGTTACTGCTGCTAGTGTTACTCCAGCTAGTGTTACTGCAGCTAGTGTTACTACAGCTAGTGTTACTGCAGCTAGTGTTACTGCAGCTAGTGTTACTGCAGCTAGTGTTACTGCTGCTAGTGTTACTGCTGCTAGTGTTACTGCTGCTAGTGTTACTGCAGCTAGTGTTACTACAGCTAGTGTTACTGCAGCTAGTGTTACTACAGCTAGTGTTACTGCAGCTAGTGTTACTGCTGCTAGTGTTACTGCTGCTAGTGTTACTACAGCTAGTGTTACTGCAGCTAGTGTTACTGCTGCTAGTGTTACTGCTGCTAGTGTTACTGCTGCTAGTGTTACTACAGCTAGTGTTACTACAGCTAGTGTTACTGCAGCTAGTGTTACTGCTGCTAGTGTTACTACAGCTAGTGTTACTGCTGCTAGTGTTACTGCTGCTAGTGTTACTGCTGCTAGTGTTACTACAGCTAGTGTTACTACAGCTAGTGTTACTGCAGCTAGTGTTACTACAGCTAGTGTTACTGCAGCTAGTGTTACTGCAGCTAGTGTTACTGCTGCTAGTGTTACTACAGCTAGTGTTACTACAGCTAGTGTTACTACAGCTAGTGTTACTGCAGCTAGTGTTACTACAGCTAGTGTTACTGCTGCTAGTGTTACTACAGCTAGTGTTACTACAGCTAGTGTTACTGCTGCTAGTGTTACTACAGCTAGTGTTACTACAGCTAGTGTTACTGCAGCTAGTGTTACTGCTGCTAGTGTTACTGCTGCTAGTGATACTACAGCTAGTGTTACTACAGCTAGTGTTACTACAGCTAGTGTTACTGCTGCTAGTGTTACTGCTGCTAGTGTTACTATAGCTAGTGTTACTACAGCTAGTGTTACTGCTGCTAGTGTTACTCCAGCTAGTGTTACTGCAGCTAGTGTTACTACAGCTAGTGTTACTGCAGCTAGTGTTACTGCAGCTAGTGTTACTGCAGCTAGTGTTACTGCTGCTAGTGTTACTGCTGCTAGTGTTACTGCTGCTAGTGTTACTGCTGCTAGTGTTACTGCAGCTAGTGTTACTACAGCTAGTGTTACTGCAGCTAGTGTTACTACAGCTAGTGTTACTGCAGCTAGTGTTACTGCTGCTAGTGTTACTGCTGCTAGTGTTACTACAGCTAGTGTTACTGCAGCTAGTGTTACTGCTGCTAGTGTTACTGCTGCTAGTGTTACTACAGCTAGTGTTACTGCAGCTAGTGTTACTGCAGCTAGTGTTACTGCTGCTAGTGTTACTGCTGCTAGTGTTACTGCTGCTAGTGTTACTACAGCTAGTGTTACTGCAGCTAGTGTTACTGCAGCTAGTGTTACTGCAGCTAGTGTTACTACAGCTAGTGTTACTGCAGCTAGTGTTACTGCAGCTAGTGTTACTGCAGCTAGTGTTACTGCTGCTAGTGTTACTACAGCTAGTGTTACTGCTGCTAGTGTTACTGCTGCTAGTGTTACTACAGCTAGTGTTACTACAGCTAGTGTTACTGCAGCTAGTGTTACTGCTGCTAGTGTTACTACAGCTAGTGTTACTGCTGCTAGTGTTACTGCTGCTAGTGTTACTACAGCTAGTGTTACTACAGCTAGTGTTACTGCAGCTAGTGTTACTGCAGCTAGTGTTACTACAGCTAGTGTTACTGCTGCTAGTGTTACTACAGCTAGTGTTACTACAGCTAGTGTTACTGCTGCTAGTGTTACTGCTGTAGTGTTACTGCTGCTAGTGTTACTACAGCTAGTGTTACTACAGCTAGTGTTACTGCAGCTAGTGTTACTGCAGCTAGTGTTACTGCAGCTAGTGTTACTACAGCTAGTGTTACTGCTGCTAGTGTTACTACAGCTAGTGTTACTACAGCTAGTGTTACTACAGCTAGTGTTACTGCTGCTAGTGTTACTGCTGCTAGTGTTACTACAGCTAGTGTTACTACAGCTAGTGTTACTGCAGCTAGTGTTACTGCAGCTAGTGTTACTACAGCTAGTGTTACTGCTGCTAGTGTTACTACAGCTAGTGTTACTGCAGCTAGTGTTACTGCTGCTAGTGTTACTACAGCTAGTGTTACTACAGCTAGTGTTACTGCAGCTAGTGTTACTGCTGCTAGTGTTACTGCTGCTAGTGTTACTACAGCTAGTGTTACTACAGCTAGTGTTACTACAGCTAGTGTTACTACAGCTAGTGTTACTGCAGCTAGTGTTACTACAGCTAGTGTTACTGCTGCTAGTGTTACTGCTGCTAGTGTTACTACAGCTAGTGTTACTACAGCTAGTGTTACTGCAGCTAGTGTTACTGCTGCTAGTGTTACTACAGCTAGTGTTACTACAGCTAGTGTTACTGCAGCTAGTGTTACTACAGCTAGTGTTACTGCTGCTAGTGTTACTGCTGCTAGTGTTACTACAGCTAGTGTTACTACAGCTAGTGTTACTGCAGCTAGTGTTACTGCTGCTAGTGTTACTGCTGCTAGTGTTACTACAGCTAGTGTTACTACAGCTAGTGTTACTGCAGCTAGTGTTACTGCTGCTAGTGTTACTACAGCTAGTGTTACTACAGCTAGTGTTACTACAGCTAGTGTTACTGCTGCTAGTGTTACTGCTGCTAGTGTTACTACAGCTAGTGTTACTACAGCTAGTGTTACTGCAGCTAGTGTTACTGCTGCTAGTGTTACTACAGCTAGTGTTACTGCTGCTAGTGTTACTGCTGCTAGTGTTACTACAGCTAGTGTTACTACAGCTAGTGTTACTGCAGCTAGTGTTACTGCAGCTAGTGTTACTACAGCTAGTGTTACTGCTGCTAGTGTTACTACAGCTAGTGTTACTACAGCTAGTGTTACTGCTGCTAGTGTTACTGCTGCTAGTGTTACTGCTGCTAGTGTTACTACAGCTAGTGTTACTACAGCTAGTGTTACTGCAGCTAGTGTTACTGCAGCTAGTGTTACTGCAGCTAGTGTTACTACAGCTAGTGTTACTGCTGCTAGTGTTACTACAGCTAGTGTTACTACAGCTAGTGTTACTACAGCTAGTGTTACTGCTGCTAGTGTTACTGCTGCTAGTGTTACTACAGCTAGTGTTACTACAGCTAGTGTTACTGCAGCTAGTGTTACTGCAGCTAGTGTTACTACAGCTAGTGTTACTGCTGCTAGTGTTACTACAGCTAGTGTTACTGCAGCTAGTGTTACTGCTGCTAGTGTTACTGCTGCTAGTGTTACTACAGCTAGTGTTACTACAGCTAGTGTTACTGCAGCTAGTGTTACTGCTGCTAGTGTTACTGCTGCTAGTGTTACTACAGCTAGTGTTACTACAGCTAGTGTTACTACAGCTAGTGTTACTACAGCTAGTGTTACTGCAGCTAGTGTTACTACAGCTAGTGTTACTGCTGCTAGTGTTACTGCTGCTAGTGTTACTACAGCTAGTGTTACTACAGCTAGTGTTACTGCAGCTAGTGTTACTGCTGCTAGTGTTACTACAGCTAGTGTTACTACAGCTAGTGTTACTACAGCTAGTGTTACTGCAGCTAGTGTTACTACAGCTAGTGTTACTGCTGCTAGTGTTACTGCTGCTAGTGTTACTACAGCTAGTGTTACTACAGCTAGTGTTACTGCAGCTAGTGTTACTGCTGCTAGTGTTACTGCTGCTAGTGTTACTACAGCTAGTGTTACTACAGCTAGTGTTACTACAGCTAGTGTTACTGCTGCTAGTGTTACTGCTGCTAGTGTTACTACAGCTAGTGTTACTACAGCTAGTGTTACTGCAGCTAGTGTTACTGCTGCTAGTGTTACTACAGCTAGTGTTACTACAGCTAGTGTTACTGCAGCTAGTGTTACTACAGCTAGTGTTACTACAGCTAGTGTTACTGCAGCTAGTGTTACTGCAGCTAGTGTTACTGCAGCTAGTGTTACTACAGCTAGTGTTACTGCTGCTAGTGTTACTACAGCTAGTGTTACTACAGCTAGTGTTACTGCTGCTAGTGTTACTGCTGCTAGTGTTACTACAGCTAGTGTTACTACAGCTAGTGTTACTGCAGCTAGTGTTACTGCAGCTAGTGTTACTACAGCTAGTGTTACTGCTGCTAGTGTTACTACAGCTAGTGTTACTGCAGCTAGTGTTACTGCTGCTAGTGTTACTGCTGCTAGTGTTACTACAGCTAGTGTTACTACAGCTAGTGTTACTGCAGCTAGTGTTACTACAGCTAGTGTTACTACAGCTAGTGTTACTGCAGCTAGTGTTACTGCTGCTAGTGTTACTGCTGCTAGTGTTACTACAGCTAGTGTTACTACAGCTAGTGTTACTACAGCTAGTGTTACTGCTGCTAGTGTTACTGCTGCTAGTGTTACTACAGCTAGTGTTACTACAGCTAGTGTTACTGCAGCTAGTGTTACTGCTGCTAGTGTTACTACAGCTAGTGTTACTACAGCTAGTGTTACTGCAGCTAGTGTTACTACAGCTAGTGTTACTGCTGCTAGTGTTACTGCTGCTAGTGTTACTACAGCTAGTGTTACTACAGCTAGTGTTACTGCAGCCAGTGTTACTGCAGCTAGTGTTACTGCAGCTAGTGGTACTGCAGCTAGTGTTACTACAGCTGTGTGTCCCAAACCTCTGGCCTACTTCACCTGCAAAACAATGGCAGGAATAAGCAGCTGCAAATAATCCTATAGTGTTACTGCTGCTAGTGTTACTGCAGCTAGTGTTACTGCAGCTAGTGTTACTACAGCTAGTGTTACTGCAGCTAGTGTTACTGCAGCTGTGTGTCCCAAACCTCTGGCCTACTTCACCTGCAAAACAATGGCAGGAATAAGCAGCTGCAAATAATCCTATAGTGTTACTGCTGCTAGTGTTACTGCAGCTAGTGTTACTGCAGCTAGTGTTACTGCAGCTAGTGTTACTACAGCTAGTGTTACTGCAGCTAGTGTTACTGCTGCTAGTGTTACTGCTGCTAGTGTTACTGCTGCTAGTGTTACTGCTGCTAGTGTTACTGCAGCTAGTGTTACTGCAGCTAGTGTTACTACAGCTAGTGTTACTGCTGCTAGTGTTACTACAGCTAGTGTTACTACAGCTAGTGTTACTGCTGCTAGTGTTACTGCTGCTAGTGTTACTACAGCTAGTGTTACTACAGCTAGTGTTACTGCAGCTAGTGTTACTGCTGCTAGTGTTACTACAGCTAGTGTTACTACAGCTAGTGTTACTGCAGCTAGTGTTACTACAGCTAGTGTTACTGCTGCTAGTGTTACTGCTGCTAGTGTTACTACAGCTAGTGTTACTACAGCTAGTGTTACTGCAGCTAGTGTTACTACAGCTGGTGTTACTGCAGCTAGTGTTACTACAGCTAGTGTTACTGCAGCTAGTGTTACTACAGCTAGTGTTACTGCAGCTAGTGTTACTACAGCTAGTGTTACTACAGCTAGTGTTACTACAGCTAGTGTTACTACAGCTAGTGTTACTACAGCTAGTGTTACTGCTGCTAGTGTTACTGCTGCTAGTGTTACTGCTGCTAGTGTTACTGCAGCTAGTGTTACTGCTGCTAGTGTTACTGCTGCTAGTGTTACTACAGCTAGTGTTACTGCAGCTAGTGTTACTGCTGCTAGTGTTACTGCTGCTAGTGTTACTGCTGCTAGTGTTACTGCAGCTAGTGTTACTGCTGCTAGTGTTACTGCTGCTAGTGTTACTACAGCTAGTGTTACTGCAGCTAGTGTTACTGCTGCTAGTGTTACTGCTGCTAGTGTTACTACAGCTAGTGTTACTGCAGCTAGTCGTACTGCTGCTAGTGTTACTGCAGCTAGTGTTACTGCAGCTAGTGTTACTGCTACTAGTGTTACTGCAGCTAGTGTTACTGCAGCTTGTGTTACTGCAGCTAGTGTTACTGCTGCTAGTGTTACTGCTGCTAGTGTTACTGCTGCTAGTGTTACTGCTGCTAGTGTTACTGCAGCTAGTGGTACTGCAGCTAGTGTTACTGCTACTAGTGTTAGTGCAGCTAGTGTTACTGCAGCTAGTGTTACTGCTGCTAGTGTTACTGCTGCTAGTGTTACTGCTGCTAGTGTTACTGCAGCTAGTGTTACTGCAGCTAGTGTTACTGCAGCTAGTGTTACTGCTGATAGTGTTACTGCAGCTAGTGTTACTGCTGCTAGTGTTACTGCAGCTAGTGTTACTGCAGCCAGTGTTACTGCAGCTAGTGTTACTGCAGCTGTGTGTCCCAAACCTCTGGCCTACTTCACCTGCAAAACAATGGCAGGAATAAGCAGCTGCAAATAATCCTATAATCCACACATGCGGCCCGGGCAAGATTAAATAGGCCAGGAAGCCGGAATAATGCACTCTACTTTGAATAACATCAACCCCAAATACGCCTAATGGTCTAGCAGGAGACGGAAAATAGAAAATGGGGACAAAGCGTTCTAATAGGGGAAAGAGTAGTAGGGTATAAATGTTTTTATTCAGTTTCTTTGTTCTTTTCTCTGCCGTTGTCATTTCCCAACTATAAACGACCATGTGATGTGGAAATGGTGGCGGATGATAAAGAGGAAAAGCCTAAACGTGATGATGCCTTTGGGAAGTGTGTGGTTGTGATTCCGCGTGTGGGTGTGGGTGTGTGTGTGTGTGTGTGTGTGTGTGTGTGTGTGTGTGTGTGTGTGTGTGTGTGTGTGTGTGTGTGTGTGTGTGTGTGTGTGCTCCCATATGCGCACTCTTGTGTGTTTTACTGCCGAGATACTCCGCTTGACATCATCTCTCAATTACTAATTTGAGTGGGTTATTGAAGCCCTTTTGTTGACTGCACCGTCTGCACGGCTCAGAGTGGGTGAGTGTGACTCTTTACTGTCCGGGTACTGGCTGGTATGTGCTGCTGCCTCCATCCACGAGGCCCCTCCACTTGGCTCCAACATCCACCCTCCATGGGCGATCCACCATGCTGTCCCCTCCATAGCAGCTGGTACTGGGCGATCCACCATGTTGTCCCCTCCATAGCAGCTGGTACTGGGCGATCCACCATGCTGTCCCCTCCATAGCAGCTGTTACTGGGAGATCCACCATGCTGTCCCCTCCATAGCAGCTGTTACTGGGAGATTCACCATGCTGTCCCCTCCATATCTTCTTCTGGTACTGGGAGATTCACCATGCTGTCCCCTCCATAGTAGCTGATACTGGGAGATTCACCATGCTGTCCCCTCCATAGCAGCTGGTACTGGGAGATTCACCATGCTGTCCCCTCCATGTCTTCTTCTGGTACTGAGAGATTCACCATGCTGTCCCCTCCATAGCAGCTGGTACTGGGCGATCCACCATGCTGTCCCCTCCATAGCAGCTGGTACTGGGAGATTCACCATGCTGTCCCCTCCATAGCAGCTGGTACTGGGCGATCCACCATGCTGTCCCCTCCATAGCAGCTGGTACTGGGAGATTTACCATGCTGTCCCCTCCATAGCAGCTGGTACTGGGAGATTCACCATGCTGTCCCCTCCATGTCTTCTTCTGGTACTGGGAGATTAACCATGCTGTCCCCTCCATAGTAGCTGATACTGGGAGATTCACCATGCTGTCCCCTCCATAGCAGCTGGTACTGGGAGATTCACCATGCTGTCCCCTCCATAGCAGCTGGTACTGGGAGATTCACCATGCTGTCCCCTCCATAGCAGCTGGTACTGGGAGATTCACCATGCTGTCCCCTCCATAGCAGCTGGTACTGGGAGATTCACCATGCTGTCCCCTCCATAGCAGCTGGTACTGGGAGAATCACCATGCTGTCCCCTCCATAGCAGCTGGTACTGGGAGAATGACCATGCTGTCCCCTCCATAGCAGCTGGTACTGGGAGATTCACCATGCTGTCCCCTCCATAGCAGCTGGTACTGGGAGATTCACCATGCTGTCCCCTCCATAGCAGCTGGTACTGGGAGATTCACCGTGCTGTCCACTCCATAGCAGCTGGTACTGGGAGATTCACCATGCTGTCCCCTCCATGTCTTCTTCATCCCAGGGGGAAAGGGAAACAGAAGGGGTTGGAGATGGAGGGAGAGGAAAAGTGAAAAGAGAGGAGTTAAGAGGGAGAGGAGAGATGGGGTAAGGAAGGGGCGAGGAGATAGATGGGGTAGAGGAGAGGAGATAGATAGGTGGGGTAGGGGAGAGGAGATAGATGGGGTAGGGGAGAGGGGAGGAGAGATGTGGTAGGGAATGGGAGATAGATGGGGTAGGGGAGAGGGGAGGAGATAGATGGGGTAGGGGAGAGGGGAGGAGATAGATTGGGTAAGGGAGAGGGAGGAGATAGATGGGGTAGGGGAGAGGGGAGGAGATAGATGGGAGAGGGGAGGAGATAAATGGGGTAGGGGAGAGAGGGGAGGAGATAGATGGGGTAGGGAGAGGGGAGGAGATAGATGGGGTAGGGGAGAGGGAGGAGATAGATGAGGTAGGGGAAGAGGAGAGGAGAGATGGGGTAGGGAAGGGGAGATAGATGGGGTAGGGAAGAGTGGGGGAAGAGGAGAGGAGATAGATGGGGTAGGGAAGAGGAGATAGATGGGGTAGGGGAGAGGAGAGGAGATAGATGGGGTAGGGGAAGGGGAGAGGGGTAGATAGGGAAAGAAGAGTGGAGAAAGGGGAGAGGAGATAGATAGGGATGGAAGAGGAGATAGATAGGGATGGAAGAGGAGATAGATAGGGATGGAAGAGGAGATAGATAGGGAAGGAAGAGTGAGGGAAGGGGAGAGGAGATAGATGGGGTAGGGTAGGGAAGGGAGATGGATGGGGTAGAGGAGAGGAGATAGATAGATAGATGGGGTAGGGAAGGGGAGAGGAGATATATGGGGTAGAGGAGAAGAGATAGATGGGGTATGGAAGGGGAGAGGATATAGATGGGGAAGGAAGAGTGAGGGAAGGGGAGAGGAGAGGAGATAGATTGGGTAGGGAATGGGAGAGGAGATAGATGGGGAAGGGGAGAGGAGATAGATGGGGAGGGAAGGGGAGAGGAGATAGATGGGGTAGGGAAGGGGAGAGGAGATAGATGGGGTAGGAAGAGTGAGGGAAGGGGAGAGGATATAGATGGGGTAGGGAAGGAGAGGAGATAGATGGGGTAGGGAAGGGGAGAGGAGATAGATGGGGTAGGGAAGGGGAGAGGAGATAGATGGGGAAGGGGAGAGGAGATAGATGGGGAAGGGGAGAGGATATAGATGGGGTAGGGAAGGGGAGAGGATATAGATGGGGTAGGGAAGGGGAGAGGAGATAGATGGGGTAGGGAAGGGGAGAGGAGATAGATGGGGTAGGGAAGGGAGAGGAGATAGATGGGGAGGGAAGGGGAGAGGAGATAGATGGGGTAGGGAAGGGGAGAGGAGATAGATGGGGTAGGGAAGGGGAGAGGAGATAGATGGGGTAGGAAGAGTGAGGGAAGGGGAGAGGATATAGATGGGGTAGGGAAGGGGAGAGGAGATAGATGGGGTAGGGAAGGGAGAGGAGATAGATGGGGTAGGGAAGGGGAGAGGAGATAGATGGGGAAGGGGAGAGGAGATAGATGGGGAAGGGGAGAGGATATAGATGGGGTAGGGAAGGGGAGAGGATATAGATGGGGTAGGGAAGGGGAGAGGAGATAGATGGGGTAGGGAAGGGGAGAGGAGATAGATGGGGTAGGGAAGGGGAGAGGAGATAGATGGGGTAGGAAGAGTGAGGGAAGGGGAGGAGGGCTGAATTAGTGTCTACTATCCACGGTAATGACAGATGAAAGAGGATTGGTTTTCCTCCTCCATTGCTGCAGAAGGAAACCACTTTATTATGAATCACAACCTCAGTGCAATTCACAAAGCGTACAGTACTCCCACTACCCAAAGTACCCCCCTCTAAGCCATCTCCTTTTTGACAACAGCCCTTCTCCTCCCCCTATGCATCCTGGGTAATGACAGTGTGCACTTCCAGGTGTCAGCAGAATACACCGTTGGTTGTCACAGCGGATATTGTCATGGTGTGACGCAATGGCCGCCTCGACTGACCTCCAAACTCCTGTGTCAGCATGACAACCGGGGAACATGTCACACCGTGTGATATGTCCCGTGCCAAGACGAGGAGGACAGTGCTGGCCCAGCAAAGTTTTCCCGGAGCAGAACAGACGATAATAAACAGCACTTTGTCTTGTGAAAAATGTTTTGGATTTTGTGCTTTTGTTGTTTTGTTGTTTGTCCAACTTGAAGTTAAATGGCGTGAAACCTTGTCAAAACAGATCCTATCTGTGACAGGAAACCTTTAAGAGCCGTCAGCGAATCTTACCACTATGGTGGCGCGTTGCTAGCGCTGACACAGCATATTTATGTATGTTGCGGGTTGTTTCTCTTTGTTAAACATTTTGCCTTAGTGCAATGGAGGTGGTTCTGATCCACACTCGTGTGATGATGAGTAACCTTGCCTGAGACCTGAAAACCTGTGTTAGCTCCCAAAGCTAATGCCTAGGCTTTAGCTCCTTGGGCTAATACAGTATTACAGCATGCAGGAGACCCAGGTTTCAAACCAGTAGTCTGTCACATTTTGAGCTTGTGACGTTCATTCTAACTCCTGACTCAGGCCAGAACAGTATGAACAGATCTCAGAGACACGGGAAAGCATCCTCCCTCTAAGGACCCTAGTGGTCTCTGATAGAGAGGGGGCCGAAAGATATACCAGCTGCCCTGTGACGTTCCAGGGCCCCTGACATGCTGATGTCCCAGCGGCCATCCGTCAGAGCAGGGACAGGGGACCGGTGACGGACTGAGTGGGTCGCTGGGCCAGCCATGCCCTGCCTCTACCGAGACTCATTGGCAGTGATGGATCACCGGCTGGCTGGGGCAGTAAACATTCCCTCCCTCTTTCCCTCTCCTTCCCTCCCTCTTTCCCTCTCTACTTCCCTCTCTCCGCCAGCTGATCCAGCACACATCTTCCCCCTCTTCCTCATCCACAGGGCCAGACGCTCTGCACACCAAGCAACCCCCACAGATGCCTCCACAGACTTGGATTATTTCATCAGCTGCCTGGTCCCCTCCCCACATCTCCACAGCCACACAGCAACATAATCAGCAGGGTTATATATGGATGTGGATGAGCTGGTGAGACAACCAGCCTGTTTGTCGTGTGTGGCAAGCAGCTAGAGAGGGATGCTGAAATGCCAGGCAGGGGAATTTAGAGAGCTAGAGGTGGATGCTGAAATGCCAGGCAGGGGAATTTAGAGAGCTAGAGGGGGATGCTGAAATGCCAGGCAGGGGAATTTAGAGAGCTAGAGGGGGATGCTGAAATGCCAGGCAGGGGAATTTAGAAAGCTAGAGAGGGATGCTGAAATGCAAGGCAGGGGAATTTAGAGAGCTAGAGTGGGATGCTGAAATGTCAGGCAGGGGAATTTAGAGAGCTAGAGAGGGATGCTGAAATGCCAGGCAGGGGAATTTAGAAAGCTAGAGAGGGATGCTGAAATGCCAGGCAGGGGAATTTAGAGAGCTAGAGAGGGATGCTGAAATGCCAGGCAGGGGAATTTAGAGAGCTAGAGAGGGATGCGGAAATGCCAGGCAGGGGAATTTAGAGAGCTAGAGAGGGATGCTGAAATGCCAGGCAGGGGAATTTAGAGAGCTAGAGAGGGATGCTGAAATGCCAGGCAGGGGAATTTAGAGAGCTAGAGAGGGATGCTGAAATGCCAGGCAGGGGAATTTCATCAGTGCTTTTTATGGTGTTGGATTGTAACAGTACTGTACTGCATGTGGTTTTCAGGAACGTGTAAAATATGTACTGTGTGGATTCTTCATATTTGTATAATTCTTAGTCTGTTTTGTTCTTGTTTGTTAAGCAGTATGAATGTAATATATTTTGGCCTTTTAGTGGTAGGTATTTTAGTGGTAAGCACTTACGTTACTGTCCAGGGTTAAATGAATCGAGCCAGGTCAAGAGAGCCCTGATGTCACACCTGTACTTGACAGGAGTTACGGTGCGTCAATAAATTCAGACCCTTCCCGCTGTTTCGCTCGCTATTATCTTATTGATTGCACATTCTCGTCAGGACCTCATGTGAAGGGGGCCCTGGAAATCACCCATAAATTTGTCCAAGTGACCTTTAGGTAATAAGTCAATGCCTGGACAGGACCTCACGCCCTCCAGCCAAGCAGCTCCTACGCAGACTTCGGTCTTGGCAGAAAGCAGATAAAAGCAGCAGTACACACAACTCCACTCAAAACCCCCCTCTGATTGCTTAGAATTTAGATTAAAGAATCAAATCGAAAATAACTTTATTGTCCACCCAAGGATGCGACAATGTTTCAATGTTCCTTTAGCAAGGAAGCAAATCATTGAAATTGTTCATCATTATAGTGCAATAGTCTCGATTTGAGTTTGTCCAATAAAGAAGCCTACTTTCAGTTTTAAGCTTTTCCAGGGTTTTAAGTGGAAAGTAGGGACAGGTCACTGCAGGGGAGGAAGCAGGGACAGATCACTGCAGGGGAGGGAGCAGGGGCAGATCACTGCAGGGGAGGGAGCAGGGGCAGATCACTGCAGGGGAGGGAGCAGGGACAGATCACTGCAGGGGAGGGAGCAGGGACAGATCACTGCAGGGGAGGTAGGGACATATCACTACAGGGGAAGGTAGACAGATCACTGCAAGGGAGGTAGGGACATATCACTACAGGGGAAGGTTGTAACGACTTCCTATCACTGCAGGGGAGGTATAGACAGATCACTACAGGGGAGGGAGCAGGGACAGATCACTGCAGGGGAAGGTAGACAGATCACTACAGGGGAAGGTAGACACAGATCACTGCAAGGGATGTAGGGACATATCGCTACAGGGGAAGGTAGACAGATCACTGCAAAGGAGATAGGGACATATCACTACAGGGGAAGGTACACAGATCACTGCAAGGAAGGTAGGGACATATCACCTACAGGGGAAGGTAGACAGATCACTGCAAGGGAGGTAGGGACATGTCACTACAGGGGAAGGTAGAGACAGATCACTACAGGGGAAGGTAGACACAGATCACTGCAAGGGAGGTAGGGACATATCGCTACAGGGGAAGGTAGACAGATCACTGCAAGGGAGGTAGAGACCGATCACTGCAAGGGAGGTAGGGACATATCACTACAGGGGAGGTATGGACATATCACTACAGGGGAGGTAGGGGCATATCACTACAGGGGAAGGTAGACACAGATCACTGCAAGGGAGGTAGGGACATATCGCTACAGGGGAAGGTAGACACAGATCACTGCAAGGGAGGTAGGGACATATCACTACAGAGGAAGGTAGACACAGATCACTGCAAGGGAGGTAGAGACATATCGCTACAGGGGAGGTAGGGACATATCACTACAGGGGAGGTATGGACATATCACTACAGGGGAGGTATGGACATATCACTACAGGGGAGGTAGGGACATATCACTACAGGGGAAGGTAGACACAGATCACTGCAAGGGAGGTAGGGACATATCGCTACAGGGGAAGGTAGACAGATCACTACAGGGGAGGTAGGGACATATCACTACAGGGGAGGTAGGGACATATCACTACAGGGGAGGTAGGGACATATCGCTACAGGGGAGGTAGGGACATATCACTACAGGGGAGGTATGGACATATCACTACAGGGGAGGTAGGGACATATCACTACAGGGGAAGGTAGACACAGATCACTGCAAGGGAGGTAGGGACATATCGCTACAGGGGAAGGTAGACAGATCACTGCAAGGGAGGTAGGGACATATCACTACAGGGGAGGTAGGGACATATCGCTACAGGGGAACGTCATCACCACTTCCTATCACTGCAGGGGAAGTAGGGACATATCACTACAGGGGAGGTAGGGACATATCACTACAGGGGAAGGTAGGGACATATCACTACAGGGGAGGTATGGACAGATCACTACAGGGGAAGGTAGGGACATATCACTACAGGGGAGGTAGGGACATATCACTACAGGGGAGGTAGGGACATATCACTACAGGGGAGGTATGGACATATCACTACAGGGGAGGTAGGGACATATCACTACAGGGGAGTTATGGACAGATCACTACAGGCAAAGGTAGGGACATATCACTACAGGGGAGGTAGGGACATATCACTACAGGGTAGGTAGGGACATATCACTACAGGGGAAGGTAGGGACATATCACTACAGGGGAAGTAGGGGCATATCACTACAGGGGACGTAATTACATATCACTACAGGGGAGGTATGGACAGATCACTACAGGGGAAGTTAGACACAGATCACTGCAGAGGAGCAGAGGGTAATCAGACTTCAGCAAAACATTCTGTAATATGATCAGGGTTATAATTCATAATCAGCCGTGTGCCTTTGATCTCTCTCCCTCTGTCAGAGACACGTAGGCACACACACACACACACATGATTAGAGTGTTGGAGGAGCAGCTGAGTGAATGCCTGTTGACACACAGAGTGACAGTTGACACACAGAGTGACAGTCGACACCCAGAGTGACAGTTGACATCCAGAGGGACAGATGACACACAGAGTGACTGTTGACATCCAGAGGGACAGTTGACATCCAGAGTGACAGTTGACATCCAGAGGGACAGTTGACATCCAGAGGGACAGTTGACATCCAGAAGGACAGTTGACATCCAGAGTGACAGTTGACATCCAGAGGGACAGTTGACATCCAGAGGGACAGTTGACATCCAGAGGGACAGTTGACATCCAGAGGGACAGTTGACATCCAGAGGGACAGTTGACATCCAGAGGGACAGTTGACATCCAGAGGGACAGTTGACATCCAGAGGGACAGTTGACAGACAGAGTGACAGTTGACAGACAGAGTGACAGTTGACATCCAGAGGGACAGTTGACATCCAGAGTGACAGTTTACATCCAGAGGGACAGTTGACATCAAGAGGTACAGTTGACATCCAGAGTGACAGTTGACATCCAGAGTGACAGTTGACATCCAGAGTGACAGTTGACATCCAGAGTGACAGTTGATATCCAGAGTTACAGTTGACATCCAGAGTTACAGTTGACATCCAGAGGGACAGTTGACATCCAGAGGGATAGTTGACATCCAGTGTGACTGCATCTTGTGTGTGTGTTTGTATGAGCGTAGAATGTCGTGAGGATCTTTAAATAGCCATCAGATTAAAAATAGAGCACCACTTCCTATAATTCCCCCAGAGATCCACAGTACACTGGACACAGTAGGGGTCACACAGTCAGGTCAGAGCTTTGAGGTCACAGAAGCACCAGTAACCAGACAGCAGTGTGCATTCCCAGTGACTCTGTGGAAACCGGACACCATCTTTGGATCTAGAGGGCATGGCATGGAGGCCATCCTAACAGTGTATAGACTTTTCTCTTCATGCACATACTGTAGATGTCCATTGTTTATCACTAGGGCCTGGAGTTCACCTGGTCAGGTCTTGTGGTTGGGAAAATCTCCTGGTATTATCCAATACCCGCTGGATGGTACAGTATATGCAGCGGATTTCCAATGAAAATTAACCAGTGATCGTATTCTTGAATGGACTCCACCCATTTACCTCTGGAGTCTACCACCCATGGGTCCTCTAATCTCAGATCATAGAAATCAGTGTAAAATCACAATGATTCATCTCAACTTCCGAATGAAAAAGGCTCATGTTATTTGGTGCATTATGCTGGTGTGGGTGGGGGGTTATGGGAAGGAAACCAATGTAAACTAGGTGACAAATGTGAACAGATGATGTAAGGGGGAAAAAGGGGCCACCCGTTCTGGGACCTATCCTTCTCGCCAAAAACATAATAGAGATGAAATGACCTGTGTTTAATATCAAGGATCAGTATGATGATGAAATAGTGTCAGCATTTGGAGTTGTCGAGATAATGGCCAAGCTAAAACCATCTCCAGAATAATCTCACTCCTCTACTGATTTTCTGGAAACGGATACGATAAGAAGTAGAAAAATGGATTTGGGACATTTGGTGGCAGCGGTGGGATACAGATTATAGGGACAGTAGTCTAATGAACTTATTTTCAAGCAGGAGAGTTACAAAGTGTCTATGCTAGGAGCCAGAGTGCAGATGGACTCCTACAGGCTCAGGTTGGCTCAGAGTGTTGCATGCTGGGTGGTGCAGTAGATAAACTCAGCAAAAAATAAATGTCCTCTCACTGTCAACTGTGTTTATTTTCAGCAAACTTAACATGTGTAAATATTTGTATGAACATAACAAGATTCGACAACTGAGACATAAACTGAACAAGTTCCACAGACATGTGACTAACAAAAATGGAATAATGTGTCCCTGAACAAAGCGGGGGTCAAAATCAAAAGTAACCGTCAGTATCTGGTGTGGCCACCAGCTGCGTTAAGTACTGCAGTGCATCTCCTCCTCATGGACTGCACCAGAGTTGCCAGTTCTTGCTGTGAGATGTTATTCCACTCTTCCACCAAGGCACCTGCAAGTTCCCGGACATTTCTGCGGGGAATGGCCCTATCCCTCACCCTCCGATCCAACAGGTCCCAGATGTACTCGATGGGATTGAGATCCGGACTCTTCGCTGGCCATGGCAGAACACTGACATTCCTGTCTTGCAGGTAATCACACACAGAACGAGCAGTATGGCTGGTGGCATTGTCATGCTGGAGGGTCATGTCAGGATGAGCCTGCAGGAAGGGTACCATATGAGGGAGGAGGATGTCTTCACTGTAACACACAGCGTTGAGATTGCCTGCAATGACAACAAACCCAGTCCAATGATGCTGTGACACATCGCCCCAGACCATGACGGACCCTCCACCTCCAAATTAATCCCGCTGCAGAGTACAGGCCTCGGTGTATCGCTCATTCCTTCGACGATAAACTCGAATCCGACCATCACCCCTGGCGAGACAAAACCGTGACTCGTCAGAGAAGAGCGCTTTTTGCCAGTACTGTCTGTTCCAGCGACGTTGTTGCCGGTGATGTCTGGTGAGAACAAGCCTTACAGCAGGCCTACAAGCCCTCAGTCCAGCCTCTCTCAGCCTATTGCGGACAGTCTGAGCACTGATGGAGGAATTGTGCGTTCCTGGTATAACTCGGGCAGTTGTTGTTACCATCCTGTACCTGTCCCGCAGGTGTGATGTTCGGATGTACCGATCCTGTGCAGGTGTTTTTACACGTGGTCTGCCACTGCGAGGATGATCAGCTGTCCGCCCTGTCTCCCTTTAGCGATGTCTTAGGCGTCTCACAGTACGGACATTGCAATTTATTTCCCTGGCCACATCTGAAGTTCTCATGCCTCCTTGCAGCATGCCTAAGGCACGTTCACGCAGATGAGCAGGGACCCTGGGCATCTTTCTTTTGGTGTTTTTCAGCGTCAGTAGATAGGCCTCTTTAGTGTCCTAAATTTTCATAACTGTGACCTTAAATGCCTACCATCTGTAAACTGTTAGTGTCTTAACGACCGTTCTACAGGTGCATGTTCATCAATTGTTTATGGTTCATTAAACAAGAATGAGAAACAGTGTTTAAACCCCTTACAATGAAGATCTGTGAAGTTATTTGGATTTTTATGAATTATCTTTGAAAGACAGGGTCCTGAAAAAGGGAAGTTAATTTTTTTGCTGAGATTATATAGCAACACTGTTTTCTGCTCTATGAAAAATATACCCTTCTGTTCATTAGCCTGTTGAATCACACCTGTTCATCTTCTCACCTGCGGTGGCGTGGCAACACCTGACTAAACAGCTTTAGAATGCTATAACTGCTCTGCAGAGCTAGCGAAATTGTGTGAGAAATGGTATTGTTTATACAGTGTTTGATAAAGAGCTCTGAAAACTCTAGTGATAGTAATCAGATTTGCTCTGTCAATCAGTGATGAGGTTCTATTGTAGCCGTGATTATCTAACCTCTCCTCCTCTGTTTATCTTGCTGATTTTAAATAATGAACTAATTTGATACAATAATCTCAGACTGGGAGTATCGATGTTGAAGTAGAGGTCCTCTTGTTGAGGTAACGTCTTATTGATGTTGGAAGTAGAGGTCCTCTTGTTGAGGTAACGTCTTATCGATGTTGAAGTAGAGGACCTCTTATTGAGGTAACGTCTTATCGATGTTGAAGTAGAGGTCCTCTTGTTGAGGTTATGTCTTATCGATGTTGAAGTAGAGGTCCTCTTGTTGAGGTTATGTCTTATCGATGTTGAAGTAGAGGTCCTCTTGTTGAGGTAACGTCTTGCCAGCCCTTCCCCCACACACTGTCTCCATGGGAACTGTGAACCACACTAGGTTTATTTGTCTCATTAGAAATCCATCATTACCATAAGGTTGACACCTCCACAGACACCTTAACACCCGACATACCAAGTACAGTACAGAACACACCTGACATTATTTCATCGCCACAACAAAACATGCACTTGGCACATATTCCTAAAGCGCCTTGGAGTAGGAGTGCTGATCTAGGATCAGTTTTGCCTTTTGGATAATAATTAATAAGAGGGGGGGACCTGATCCTAGATCCTCACTCCTACTATGCGATACTTTATGAATACTGGCCCTGAACATTAATACTTCCCATCTCATATATTTTTGAAAGATGGTCTTAGAGGGAGAGAGATATTTAAGGAGAGAAAAACACTGCCTGAACAACAACCATCAAAGAGAATAGGAATTTCTGATTTTGGCAGCATTCCTCACAATTCCCATGGGGTGCTTCAGCTGTGACACGAAGGTCATCCTTGTGATTTATAATACAGAGGGAGAGGTCATGTGCTTGTAAACCTTCTCTTTGAGGATATTACTGTAGAAGCCCCCCCCCCACACACACACACACACTGGCAATCAGAGAGTGAGGAGAGAGGATAGGAGAGAGCCCATGGAAGAGGCCACAGCTGGGAGACTCTAGTCCTTTCTGCCTGGCTGGCCCGGTAGTCTGTTGGGGTGGGTGTTGCCGGGCAGATCTGGCTGCCTTTGAAACCTCTCCATAACTCATGAAATCAGAAACTGATCCAAGTGATCCATTGCAATGGCTTATTGTTTTATGAGAAGCTAACGCGTCGTGTTCTCTTTGACAATGTTGGGCATGAATACTGGTAAACAATCTAACAGAGGGAGCTTTGGTAATTCCTTAACTTTATTGCTGTCACAGCATGTGCAGCACTGAGCTGTGCATCGTAAAGCACTGAGCTGTCCATCGTAAAGCACTGAGCTGTCCATCGTAAAGCACTGAGCTGTCCATCATGTCATTTGATGTCTTCTTCTTGAGTGACACTAATGCCACAACACAGGACTCTAAAATGTATCTGACTGAAGTAAAAATGTTGACAACACAGAAATACCTATCTCTGCTTTGATAGCACTTCCTGTGGACCTAAAGGAAGTTAATATCAGATTCTGATGAGCTGGCTGCTTATTCAAACAACTGAGCGCTGCTAAAACTGTACACACACAGTCTTGTACAGCTAACCTAGTGGGGACACACAATTCAGTCCCATCTAAAATCATATTTTCATTAACCCTAACCGGTACTCTTTCCCTAACCCAAAAACCTAACCCTAGCTCCTAACCCTTACCCTAGCTCCTAACCCTAATCCTAATTCTAACCCTAACACTTATTCTAACCGTAACCCTAAACCCCGTAGAAATAGCATTTGACCCGTTGTGGGGACTTCTGGTCCCCACAAGAATAGTTAAACAAGTCCACACACACACACACTTTGCTAACACCCACTTGACTGTATTTGAAGTGTGGCCCCGCTGCCAGCCAGCCAGCCTAGGTGGTAGTGACGTGTTGGGTGGGCCGAGGTGACAGCATGACATTGCATTATCATTATTGTCTTTGCTGCTCCGCCTCATTTGGGCTCTAACTCCGTGAACCCCTATGACCTCATAAATCCTTATGAGTGTTGACTCCAGTGGGTACCCTGCCCACACAGGAAGCTTCAAGTCTCCTTCCCTCTCCTTCTTTCCCTCTCCTTCCCTCTCCTTCCTTCCCTCTCCATCCCTCTCCTTCCCTCTCCTTCCCTCTCCTTCTTTCCCTCTCCTTCCCTCTCCTTCTTTCCTTCTCCTTCCCTCTCCTTCCTTCCCTCTCCTTCCCTCTCCATCCCTCTCCTTCCCTCTCCTTCTTTCCCTCTCCATCCCTCTCCTTCCCTCTCCTTCTTTCCCTCTCCTTCCCTCTCCTTCTTTCCTTCTCCTTCCCTCTCCTTCCCTCTCCTTCCTTCCCTCTCCTTCCCTCTCCATCCCTCTCCTTCCCTCTCCTTCTTTCCCTCTCCATCCCTCTCCATCCCTCTCCTTCCCTCTCCTTCTTTCCCTCTCCTTCTTTCCCTCTCCTTCCTTCCCTCTCCTTCCCTCTCCATCCCTCTCATTCCTTCACTTTCCTTCCCTCTCCTTCCCTCTCCGTCCTTCCCTCTCCTTCCCTCTCCATCCCTCTGCTTCCCTCTCATTCCTTCCCTTTCCTTCGCTCTCCTTCCCTCTCCTTCCTTCTCTCTCCTTCCCTCTCCATCCCTCTCCTTCCTTCCCTCTCCTTCGCTCTCCTTCCCTCTCCTTCCCTCTCCTTCCCTTTCCTTCGCTCTCCTTCCCTCTCCTTCCTTCCCACTCCGTCCCTCTCCTTCCTTCCCACTCCGTCCCTCTCCTTCCCTCTCCTTCCCTCTTACCTGGCCATCATCACCCCATGTTAGGTGTTCATTGATGTATGTACTGATGAGCTGTCTGAGATGGACCTGCATACTTCAGAAGAGTGTGTAAATTCACATGCAGAAAGACAACCAGTCTCTTTCAAGTCTTTGTGTTATTAGTGCACTCTAACCGTATGATGAAGCAGCTCTCTGTAGGAAATATAGTTACAAAATAAACAGAAGACCTTATGAATATGAAGTAAGAGCTGTTGTTCTCCTTTAGTGTTTCTATTAGAGGAATATCCCTTATTAGACAGTGAAGTGCAGTGCAGAAGTGAAACACACACACACACACAGTATTTATGCGTGTGACCAGGCCTCAGGCACTTCAACATCAGATCTGCCTTCTATTACCAAGGTTGCTTTGATGTCTTAGTCTGCTCCAAACCAGAGACAGACCCTCTCAGTGTTGGACATATTGGCAGGTAGAATACTAGATACATGGAACACTCTTAGAGAGGAGGATCCATGTAGAATACTAGACACATGGAACACTCTTAGAGAGGAGGATCCATGTAGAATACTAGACACATGGAACACTCTTAGAGAGGAGGATCCATGTAGAATACTAGACACATGGAACACTCTTAGAGAGGAGGATCCATGTAGAATACTAGACACATGGAACACTCTTAGAGAGGAGGATCCATGTAGAATACTAGACACATGGAACACTCTTAGAGAGGAGGATCCATGTAGAATACTAGACACATGGAACACTCTTAGAGAGGAGGATCTATTTACTCTCTTTGATGTTTCTACTTACGTTTGAGGAAAAGGTACACTCTTGGGGGAAAAAGTGTTCCAAATGGGTTCCTCGACTGTCCCCATAGGAGAACCCTTTTTGGTTCCAGGTAGAAAAATGTTTTGGTTTCATGTAGAACCCTCTGTAGAAAGGGTTCTACATGGACCCCAAAACAATTATACCTGGAACCAAAAAGGTTTCTTCAAAGGGTTCACCTATGGGGACAGCCAAAGAACCCTTTTAGGTTCTAGAGGGCACTTTTTTCTAAGAGTGTAGGCAGCTTGGCTGGGTTTCTTATCTTGGAAGCTCTGAAGATGAGTGATGATTGTGTATGATCATAACACATATTGTAATGATAAAACAACTATTTTCAGAAATGGACATAGTGATTTTTTACGGTTGTTTATGGTCAAAAGTATATTTCGGAAGAATGATCTGAATTCATACATTTTTAGAGAAGGCCGCTCTGAAAGACAGTCCATGGATCACTTGTGTGTGCTGTAAGCAAGTTTAGTATGAATATTTATGTTGAGTGGCTCTGAGTGGTTCCTGCTGGGTTGAATAATCTCCGGAGGAAACACACACAGAGTTTTGTATTGGTGTCCTCGTGGGGACCAAATAATTGACTCCCATCCAAAATCCTATTTTTCCAAACCCTAACCTTAATCCTTAACCCTAAACCTAACCTTAACCCCTAACCCTAAAACTATACCTAACCCTAACTCCTAAACCTGACCGTAACTCATAAACCTGACCTTAAATGTAACCTTAAACCTTGCCCCTCAGGCTAAAATAGCATTTTTCCTCATGGGGACTGGCAAAACATCCCCACTTGTCTGACATGTTCTTACGTTACTATCCTTGTGAGGACTTCTGGTATCCGCAGGGATAGTTAAACAAACAAACACACACACACACACAATCTGTATGTCGTAATAGAAACACACACTCGTCTTTACAATCACTGCAGCTCTAAATGTTTTATTTTGTTAGCATCAGCGCTAAAAGTAGCACGCATGATGGACAGCAGTCAGATGATGACGCCTTTATTAAATATTTATTAGCCGCATTAATGTGATATTAACATATGCCTCGAGATAAACAGTTAGAAGCATAACATGAATCGCCAGAATGAATCTTTCTTAATTTTCCTTTAGTATTTGTCCTGCATATCTGAATGAAAAGTGCACTGTTTAGAGTGTAACAGGGCATACCTTTTTAGATATGTATGAAAAACAGTAAGACATTTCTATAAAGGTTGTGGATTGGAGATTCATATTTGCTAGATAGACATTCAGAAAATACAAGGACATCATGCAGCCAGTGTGTGATCAGACTGAGGTTCAGTGTAGCTATATTTAGCCGTAGCTAAGTACTTCCTGTTACCAGTCGGAGCCTGTCCTGTGTTCTCAGATAGCCTTTCATGAAGGTTACAAAGGGAAATGTTAGAAACCACTAATCCAATACACCAAGTGCTAAGCTGCATCTGTCTGACTGACAGACTGTCAGACAGACAGCCAGACAGACAGACAGACAGGAAGCAGGAATAGGCCATTAGCCAGCCGATCCAACCGAGCAGAGCTTGTTGCGTGTTGGAGAGTTGGTGGGAGCATCCAAAGTCGCTGCTGAATTTGATATTGATCTGTCAGGGCCTTGGTGCTTCCATTTCTGTTCCTCAGATTTGCTGAGTCATCTTGGCAGCCATACCTGTCCACCAACACTCCAGCCCCTCCCCATTCTTGCACCCAGCATTCATGATTCGTTAGCTGGGGAGAGTCTGACTCTCTGGGGAAACGGGTTTCAGTGTTCAGCACATTTCTCCATGACCTTGTGGGAGTGCAGAAGGCACTTTTCTCCGTGACCTTGTGGGAGTGCAGAAGGCACTTTTCTCTGTGACCTTGTGGGAGTGCAGAAGGCACTTTTCTCCGTGACCTTGTGGGAGTGCAGAAGGCACTTTTCTCTGTGACCTTGTGGGAGTGCAGAAGGCACTTTTCTCCGTGACCTTGTGGGAGTGCAGAAGGCACTTTTCTCCGTGACCTTGTGGGAGTGCAGAAGGCACTTTTCTCCGTGACCTTGTGGGAGTGCAGAAGGCACTTTTCTCCGTGACCTTGGTGGGAGTGCAGAAGGCTGAACCCACTCATTCTCTATGGCAGATGTCCCCAACTGGCCGCCCGCGGGCGATAAGGCCTGGCTTGCATTCGGCATTCCAAACGTGTTCGACGGGGTTGAGGTCAGGGCTCTGTGCAGACTTGTCAAATTCTGTCACATCCATCATGACAAACATTTCTGTATGGACCTCACTTTGTGGATGGGAGCATTGTCATGCTGAAACAGGAAAGAGCCTTCCCTAAGATGTTGCCACGAAGTTTGAAGCACAGAAGCGTCTAGAATGTCATTGAATGCTGTTGCGTTAAGATTTCCCTTCACTGGAACAAAGGGGCCCGAACCATGAAAAACATCCCCAGACAAGTATTCCTCTTTCACCAAACTTTACAGTTGGCACTATGCATTGGGGCAGGTAGCGTTCTCCTGGCATACACCAAACCCAGATTCTTCCATCAGACAGCCAGGTGGTGAAACATGATTCCTCACTCCAGAGTCTAATGGCGGTGAACTTTACACCACTCCAGACGATGCTTGGCTTCGTCCATGTTGATCTTAGGCTTGTGTGCGGCTGCTCGGCTAAGGACACCCATTTCATGAAGCTCCCGACGAATAGTTATTGTGTTGATGTTGCTTCCAGAGGCAATTTGGATCTCTGTAAGTGAGTGTTGCAACTGAGGACAGACGATTTTTATGCGCTATGTGCTTCTGCGCTCGGCGGTCTCCTTCTGTGAGCTTGTGTGACTTACCACTTCGCAGCTGAGCTGTTGTTGCTCCTAGATGTTCCCCTTCACGATAACAGCATTTACAGTTGACCGGGGCACCTCTAGCAGGGTAGAAATTTGACGAACTGACTTGTTGGAAAGATTGCATCCTATGACCGTGCCGCGTTGAAAGTCACTGAGCTCTTCAGTACAGGCCATTTTACTGCCAATGTTTGTCTATGGAGATTGCATGACTGTGTGCTCGATTTTATACACCTGTCAGCTACGGGTGTGGCTGAAATATACGAATCCACTCATTTGAAGGGGTGTCCACATACCTTTCGCCATGTAGTGTACATTGATACTTTAAATCATTGCTTTTTAAAATGGTAGCACCAGGGGCCAACATCTATTGCCTTTCTTATTGATTCCAGCTTACCATAGATGTGTGGTCTATTTGACTAATTGCTCGGCAATACTTTTTGAATATGCAAAGGTTGTTTATTTTTGTATGTTGCAAATGAAACCAGAGATAATTATATAGTAGCATACCATTTACATAGAAACCACAGTGATTCAAATCAAAGATGACAACAGCCTTTACTGGAATTAAAGCTTTCACAATGAAGAGAATACTTTATAGATGGTCATGTTTATATTTATGTACAAATATGGCACTTGATGACATGAAAATCAAGAAAATCAATTTCCCCATAAATAAAAGGAATGGGCGCTTGGGTGTAAATAAAAAGTCAAGAAAATGGTCAGCATTTGCAGCACCCCCCCCCCCCCCCCCCTTCCCCAATGGAGTGATCACATCGGTTAAGGTCAATGGTGCAAACTCAGGCAACCAAAACAACGTATAGTGCTAATGTCATAGATCTATCTGACAAATATGTGAAAGGAGTGATCTAACCTACTAGAAGAATGAATATGCATTTGTGTACATTTGAGGAATATTGACCCTAAAACTGCCAAATAATGTGTATGTTTCGTGCCTATAATGATATGTGGAGTTTAAAACTGGCAGAATGTCATTAAAAGACGTCATAGCACAAATCGGATGTATTTTGTCTCATTATTCATATTTAGTGCAAGTATTGTCTCAGCCTCCAGTATTTATGCTGCAGTAGTTTAAGTGTCGGGGGGCTAGGGTCAGTTTGTTATATCTGGAGTACTTCTCCTGTCCTATTCGGTGTCCTGTGTGAATTTAAGTGTGCTCTCTCTAATTCTCTCTTTCTCTCTTTCTTTCTCTCTCTCGGAGGACCTGAGCCCTAGGACCATTCCTCAGGACTACCTGACATGATGACTCCTTGCTGTCCCCAGTCCACCTGGCCGTGCTGCTGCTCCAGTTTCAACTGTTCTGCCTTATTATTATTGGACCATGCTGGTCATTTATGAACATTTGAACATCTTGGCCATGTTCTGTTATAATCTCCACCCGGCACAGCCAGAAGAGGACTGGCCAACCCACATAGCTTGGTTCCTCTCTAGGTTTCTTCCTAGGTTTTGGCCTTTCTAGGGAGTTTTCCTAGTCACCGTGCTTCTACACCTGCATTGCTGGCTGTTTGGGGTTTTAGGCTGGGTTTCTGTACAGCACTTTGAGATATCAGCTGATGTACGAAGGGCTATATAAATACATTTGATTTGATGATTTGATATTTGCTCCATGTTCAACTACTGAAGTGAACGACAGAGTGAATATGTGAACACAAATTAATGCTTTGAAGAAGTACTTTACAAAATATAGGATAAACCATACTAAAAAGTTGCATCAGTGCCTTCTCGTATGTGTGTATATATATATATGACAAACAAACGTTTTGGTCCGTTTGTTTTTTACTTATCCATAAAATACAAATAAAATCGATATACCCGACCTACTTCGCAAACGAAGTCGTGAGATAAAATATCTACCACATTATTATTAAATATATGTGAATTCTTTGCTACAATTGTTCCATTCAGTTGTATTGAAATCGACAGCTACACATAGGCAGAGTCACTTGATTGAGTGCGGCCGAAATTTGGCATGCTCATTCTAGGCAAGTCTTTGTTACGGATCTCGTAGATGGACTTCCTCCTCGCCTGCACGCCTTTGACAGCTACTTTGATCTTCTTCCACCCAAGATGATTGAGTTCAGCCAAGTTCAGGAGCACACAGACGCCACTGACCGCAAACATGAAGACCAGAAACACTGTCTTTTCCGTGGGCCTGGAAACGTAGCATTCTACATCTTTGATGCAGGGGTATCGATCACATTCATATACCGCGGGGACATTGAATCCATACAGGAAATATTGACCCACCAGGAACCCTATCTCTAGAGCGTTTCGGAAAACCACTTGGATGATGTAGAATCTTGAGATTCCCTCCTGCCTCCTCATTTTAGACTTTCCACTAGTTCTCATGGCCGAATTTGGGATGTCCTTCACCTCCAAGCAGTCGGGCTCGGCTTCTTTGGTGGAGTTCTCCGTGTTCTGAAGTACTCCATTTACAATGGTGTTTTTGATCTTTTTGCTGTCGTCTCTTTTGATGGAATCATGGCGCTTGTCCAAGGAGAGGAACACGGTGGAGTACCCCCGCTCCAAGCGCTCCTTCTGCTTGGCGGACTGGTGCACGGAGTAGGTGATGAAACAGAGACTGGG
Source organism: Oncorhynchus nerka (assembly GCF_034236695.1). Lineage (NCBI taxonomy): Eukaryota > Metazoa > Chordata > Actinopteri > Salmoniformes > Salmonidae > Oncorhynchus > Oncorhynchus nerka. Next base: position 16,091,343 of record NC_088408.1, read on the forward strand.
GGTGCACACCAGAATAATCTGAAACACCCAATATCTGATGTGGGAAATGGGGAACGCCTTGTCGTAGCAGGCCTGGTTACAGCCGGGCTGCAGGGTGTTGCACACAAACATGGACTGCTCGTCATCATAGACCGTCTCTCCAACGATCGCAACGATTAGAATCCGGAAGATCACCACCACAGTTAGGAGGATCCTACAAAACAAACAAGCACGAAAACAAAAAAATGTTTCAGTTCAGATATGCAGAGATGATAGGCTTGATTGTTAAACAAACAAGATATAGAGACAATTAGCGATTGCAAAGTAAAGATGGCTCTAGTGTAGGCTACTAAGCAGACGCTAAATGGGAGCTATCCAGTGCTGAAAGCCACCAGACAGTTCTGCTCTAGAAGGAAAGCGCCACAGTGTTTCATCTCAAGTGACAGCTCTGTTATCAAATTATTTCCTTTTGGTTCACATTTTTTGCATATTGTTATGAATCTTTGTTTGGGGTTTTAGCGGGGGGGGGGGGGTTGTACAGTTCTTTATACACAATCACTTTCAGCACTTGATCAAACACACACTCCTGCTAACACTTTTACAAAGTATCCTCACTTTCCCTCTTACCTTCCGATCATAGTAGAATGCTGTTGGACAGCCGCCTCCAAGAGACGCTCTAATATTGTCCACTCCCCCATGGTCATTCATTCGGAGACGATAGCACACCGTGCACTGTGCAAAATTCCTGTGGAATCTATTGTTTCCCGTGTTTTACTCCGGATGATCCAGTATCTGGAGAATGCATTGGTAACCCACAGCTTCTGCGTTCGCTCGTGCCTTCTACCTTCTGAGCCTCTGCTAAAAGCTCATTCGACAATCCAAGCACTTTTGCTCGCGCGAGCCTGAGTGCTGATTAGTAGAAAGCCCTCCTATTTTCGACCGTGCGCGCGGGACGGTATGTCGCGCGGTGCTTGAATGGAGGGCAGCTGAGTTTAATGTTGGTGGAGAGCTAATCCTGATTTAAGTATACTCCCCTTGCGTCACGCGCAGATATTGGTGGAGATAGGCAGAAAGAGACACCATGTTTTTGACTTTCATTGTTCTCCAAGTATAAGGCGGGAATGTAGCATATTAATATGTAATAAAAATGATTGGTCATAAGCTTAAATCACGGGGGATGTCTGTCGCCTGTAAGACCACCACATGACAGTGACAGAACGAGTAGTGGCCGAGAGAGAGACTATAGTTCTGGTCTGTATTCTCTGTAGGCCTATTCTGTATGTGGACTATTATTGTTGTCATGATGGAGGCTACAACGCCTAAGCTGCTTCTGTCTGGAGAGACTATATTGGAACATGCCTGCATCGGTTGCTGATGTACCATGACATACTACACTAGTGTCTGTATAAAAACACATGTGACAGTCTGTCAGGCAAAGCAACAATATATGACCTTACAGTAGCCTAAGCATTTGTTTGTACTTAAAGCCGCAATAATTCCTTAGCCTATACACTCCCAGCCAAGTTTATCTATCTCGGTTGAGTAATCGCTTGGGTTGCCTGAGAGGGTGTAAAGAAACAACTTAGTGGGCAGCCTTGAGTAGTTATTTTTTAACATACCACATTGTACTGTACTGTACAGTGTGCGTGACTGGACTTAACATGTAGCGTACTAATCTCACGAGCAGGAATTATTTAAACCTGTATTGTGAATGGACAGCCTATGAGTAAACAGATACAGTATGTAATTTTCCTGAATTATAATACAACAAATACCAATATGCAGATGATTGACGATATGACAAAGTGCGGTATTATACAAGAACCCAGTCCTTTTATAAAGCAAATAAATATCTACATATTGCACTTGGGTGTAAACAAACTGTACATCATTGACAAAACATAAAACAGAGGCCTGTCTGGATTTGTAACTTGCATATGGGTCATAAACAACATATCCATAGGCGGAGGTAATGTAAACAGATCTGTGGTCGTCTGACTGTCTCTGGGGGGAGCGATGGGCAAGTGGGAGCTTAGAAGCACTTCCTGTGGACGATGGAGGGGCCTGCCTCGTCGTACTCCTGCTTACTGATCCACATCTGCTGGAAGGTGGAGAGAGAGGCCAGGATGGAGCCGCCGATCCAGACCGAGTACTTACGCTCGGGGGGAGCGATGATCTAGAGAAGGGGAAAGAGGAAAACCGATAAGCAAAAGTCCTCTCAATATGTACTGCTTTATAATGCACCATACAGTTCATTGTTTGTTCAAATTATCATATAATGCATTATAAGGAGAATATAGGTGTATACTGTGATTGGTCATTAGAAGGCTGTGATTGGTCATTAGTAGGCTGTGATTGGTCATTAGTAGGCTGTGATTGGTCATTAGTAGGCTGTGATTGGGATTGGTCATTAGAAGGCTGTGATTGGGATTGGTCATTAGAAGGCTGTGATTGGGATTGGTCATTAGAAGGCTGTGATTGGTCATTAGAAGGCTGTGATTGGGATTGGTCATTAGAAGGCTGTGATTGGTCATTAGAAGGCTGTGATTGGGATTGGTCATTAGAAGGCTGTGATTGGGATTGGTCATTAGAAGGCTGTGATTGGTCATTAGTAGGCTCACACAGAGATTGTGGTCAGGTTGGTCTTATATGTTCAGTTTGTGGACTTCAGTGAGAATAATATTGACCTTGATCTTCATAGTGCTGGGGGCCAGGGCGGTGATCTCCTTCTGCATACGGTCAGCAATACCAGGGTACATGGTGGTACCTCCTGACAAGACGTTGTTGGCATACAGGTCCTTACGGATGTCAATGTCACACTTCATGATGCTGTTATAGGTGGTCTCATGAATACCAGCAGACTCCATGCCTGGTGAGATAGAAGAGAACAAGTTGTAAGCGAATGCTCTGGATGAGAAGTCACCCATGTATGTCTAATTGGTGCTGAAATGGACAGCTCCCTCATTGCTTCAATATAAACATACAGTATGTTTGGCAGTAGTTGGTATAATGACTTATGTAGCTGCTATAAAGGCTATATAAGATCACACAGGGAATATTTTATTGTCTCCTAAAGAGGTTAAAAAAATGGGTTTGATTGGATAGTGAGCTGCACGATGCTTCTAAGATACCTACCGATGAAGGAAGGCTGGAAGAGGGTCTCAGGGCAGCGGAAGCGCTCGTTGCCGATGGTGATGACCTGACCGTCAGGCAGCTCATAGCTCTTCTCCAGAGAGGAGGAGGAGGCAGCGGTGGCCATCTCATTCTCAAAGTCCAGGGCCACGTAGCACAGCTTCTCCTTGATGTCACGCACAATCTCACGCTCGGCTGTTAGAATAGAAGATTCAAAGTTTTGCAGTTTGGTCGAGAAGGTGGACAACGAATTATGACCGTGCCATTCAATATCAAACACGTTTATTTTCAGGAATGATGGACTCACCAGTGGTAACGAAGGAGTAGCCACGCTCTGTCAGGATCTTCATCAGGTAGTCAGTGAGGTCGCGACCCGCCAGATCCAGACGCATGATGGCGTGGGGCAGAGCATAACCCTCATAGATGGGCACGTTGTGGGTCACACCATCACCAGAGTCCAGAACAATACCTAGAACATGAGGTAGAATACTATGTAAGCCATGGAAATAGAATAGAACAGCTTTATGTTTATCTTAATGGTGTAAACTACGATTCATGTAATGAAAGGTTGCATGAGACACAATAATGTACTGGATCTGAATTGTATGTTAATGTATGGAGTCTTTCTCCTCGGCTCGTTTCTCACCGGTGGTACGACCGGAGGCGTAGAGGGACAGCACGGCCTGGATGGCCACGTACATGGCGGGGACGTTGAAGGTCTCAAACATGATCTGGGTCATTTTCTCCCTGTTGGCCTTGGGGTTGAGGGGGGCCTCAGTGAGCAGGGTGGGGTGCTCCTCAGGGGCCACACGCAGCTCGTTGTAGAAGGTGTGATGCCAGATTTTCTCCATGTCGTCCCAGTTGGTGATGATGCCGTGCTCGATGGGGTACTTGAGGGTCAGGATACCTCTCTTGCTCTGGGCCTCGTCTCCCACGTAGGAGTCCTTCTGTCCCATGCCTACCATCACACCCTACAGGGGAAGAAAGGAAGCAAACCTAGTCAAAACACAATTCCTCAAAGTCAAACACAGGGCCAGATAGTTGTAAGCTACAATAGCATAGGACATTCATTCATTTATTTATTCATTATTTTTCTTCCTTTGTGTCTTTCTTTCACAATGAAATGGTCTAGTGCCCTCAAACGCAACTCTGGACCTTAAAGCCTGTTCCACTGTCTTTTTTCATTGTTGCCCTCTAATCAAGGAATGATTTAAATGGTTGCAATTCATTATCAGGTAGAACAGAAATCCGGATCTTTTAGGGTAAGAGTTGAATACCCCTGGTTAGGTCAAATAAAACCGGGAGCAGATAATCAAGAGTAATGCACAATGTATAGACAATTAAGTCTGGAAAAACGCCCAATTTGATGGATGTATGATGTATCCTCATAAATGTTTCGTTGATTTTCATGCTGGGAAGTTTACCTGATGACGGGGGCGACCAACGATGGAGGGGAACACTGCGCGAGGTGCGTCATCTCCGGCAAAGCCAGCCTTCACCAGACCCGAGCCGTTGTCGCACACAAGGGCGGTAGTCTCGTCGTCGTCACACATGATGTCAGCTGGGTTTCTGTTGTGATAAAACGCACATTAGGCTAAGTAGTATAGGCTACAGGTCATAATACAAAAGCGTTTCATAACTCCGGTCATCGAGTAGCCCCAACAGTAGCCTACATCTTTTTGTTGTGGCCCCGGGAAACACTGGCAGGCTAACGTTGCTACAGCACACAGGCCACACAAGTCTAACAAACTTATTTTGAGTAATGATTTATCTGTTTTAAAACCCTATAGCGAGCACCACAATGTCAAATAATGTATTATTAATCTAATATTAATAATGAACTGCAGATTAATATTCCATATGATTCATCATCAATTTCGCTTTTTCGTCCGAACCTGATGGAAAACAGACTAGTAAATAGAACTCTCTGTTTCCCGTATTTGAATAATGACAAGTTGTCAGATACTCACCAAATAAGTACCGAGTATCCTGTTCCTCTGAATGAGCAGCAGTGGTGTGGTGAGGGCAGAACCCAATTTATAGGTCTACTCTACAAGCGCCACTACGCCCGGCGGCCTCTTTCTCCTTATTTGGATGCCAGGCCCTGTTATGAGTGGAGTGGAAGGGCGCTGGGGCTTGCGCGTTGACTCCTGAACGCCCATGTATGGAAGGGGACCCGCGCGGACAGACAGCTGTGAAGTATGAGGGTGTGAAGATGTCTGGAGTTATTCCCTCTATTTTCTACACGGCACAGTGAGTTGACATGAAGAAAAATGTTATTTGCTGGCTAAGTTTTCAGCAGCAGACGTCATTCCCTCTTATAGACTTGAGCATGCCATGGATTTTAACAGGCCTTATAGGGTCTATACTTTCAGGCATTATGTCATTTGAGGGTTAACTTTTTATCTCTTAGCAATGCCTTCTATTAAGAACAATGACTTTAGTGTTCAGTAAATGTAAGACTCCACCCCTGTGTGTGTGTCTGTGTGTCTGTGTGTTTGTCACTCACTGTGACTAATATGTGATAAGGAGAGCATGGTTGAGGGCTTGTGTCGTCCATGCAGTTGACTGTTGGTAGTGATTTCTCTTCATGTAGGACCCCATAATGACAAAGCAAAAACAGGTTTTTAGACATGTTTGCAAAAAAAATGTAAACAAAAAATACTGAAATATGACATTTACATACCAGCTGTCAGAGCAGCAACACAGATCACTGCACCTGTACATAGCTCATCCGTAAATAGCCCATCCAATCTACCTCATCCCCATACTGTATTTATTTATTTATCTTGCTCCTTTGCACCCCAGTATCTCAACTTGCACATTCATCTTCTGCACATCCTACCATTCCAGTGTTTTAATTGCTATATTGTAATTACTTCTCCACCAAGGCCTATTTATTGCCTTACCTCTCTTATCCTACCTCATTTGCACACAGTGTATATATATATTTCTACTGTATTATTGACTGTACGTTTGTTTGTCCCATGTGTAACTCTGTGTTGTTGTATGTGTCGAACTGCTTTGCTTTATCTTGGCCAGGTCGCAGTTGTAAATGAGAACTTGTTCTCAACTGGCCTTCCTGGTTAAATAAAGGTGAAATAAATCAAACAAAAACATACGCTACCATTCCAAAGTTTGGGATCACTTAGAAATGTCCTTGTTTTCCATGAAAACATACATGACATGAGTTGCAAAATGAATAGGAAATACAGTCAAGACATTGACAAGGTTATAAATAATTATTTACAATTGAAATAATAATTGTTTCCTTCAAACTTTGCATTCATCAAAGAATCCTCAATTTGCAGCAATTACAACCTTGCATACCTTTGGCATTCTAGTTGTAAATGTGTTGAGGTAATCTGAAGAGATTTCACCCCATGCTTCCTGAAGCACCTCCCACAAGTTGGATTGGCCTGATGGGCACTTCTTACATACCATACGGTCAAGCTGCTCCCACAACAGCTCAATAGGGTTGAGATTCAGTGACTCTGCTGGCCACTCCATTACAGACAGAATACCAGCTGACTGCTTCTTCCCTAAATAGTTCTTGCATAGTTTGGAGCTGTGCTTTGTGTCATTGTCCTGTTTTAGGAGGAAATTGGCTCCAAGTAAGTGCCGTCCACAGGATATGGCATGGCGTTGCAAAATGGAGTGATAGCCTTCCCTCTTCAAGATCCCTTTTAGCCTGTACAAATCTCCCACTTTACCACCACCAAAGCACCCCCAGAAAATCACATTGCCTCCACCATGCTTGACAGATGGCGTCTGGAACACGCTGTCGTACACGTTGATCCAGAGCATCACTAACATGCTCAATGGGTGCCATGTCTGAGTATTCATGGAAGAACTGGGACATTTTCAGCTTCCTGGAATGGTGTACAAATCCTTGCGACATTGGGCTGTGCATTATCATGATGAAACATGAGAGGGTGGCGGTGGATGAATGGCACGACAATGGGCCTCAGGATTTCATCAAGGTATCTTTGTGCATTTAAATTGCCATTGATAAAATGCATTTGTGTTCGTTGTCCGTAGCTTATGCCTGCCCATACCATAACCCCACCGTCACCATGGGGCACTCTGTTTACAATGTTGACATCAGCAAACCGCTCACCCACACGACGCCATACATGTGGTCTGCGGTTGTGAGTCCGGTTGGACGTACTACCAAATTCTCTAAAACGGCGTTGGAGGCGGCTTATGGTAGATAAATTAACATTAAATTATCTGGCAACAGCTGTGGTGGACACTCCTGTAGTCAGCATGCCAATTGTACACTACCTCAAAATTGAAGACATCTGTGGCATTGTGTTGTGTGACAAAACTGTACATTGTAGAGTGGAATTTTATTTTCCCCAGCACATGGTGCACCTGTGTAATAATCATGCTGTTTAATCAGCTTCATGATATGCCACACCTGTCAGGTGAATGCATTATATTGGCAACGGAGAAATGCTTACTAACACAGATGTAAGGAAATTTGTGCACACAATTTGAGAGAAATACGTTTTTTGTGCATTTGGAACATTTCTGGGATCTTTTATTTCACCTCATGAAACATGGGACCAACACTTTACATGTTGTGTTTATATTTTTGTTCAGTGTACATTACAAACACACCCACGCACCAGATCTGCAAAAGATGCTGCCCGAGAGGCTATTAACATCAAAATGAACAGAGCTGTGACTTCCTATGGTTAGAGCAGCTGTCCAATACCCAGAATGGGATAGATCGTTAAGGCCATAGTTACTAGGGTTTCTAGTCTGGTACGAGACTCTCCCTTCCTCACACATTACATTATCACTCTCTAACAGTGCTATTTTACTGCAGTAAGAACATCGTGGAAACATTGAGCTATCAAGTTGAGCTGTGGATGTTTTTTCCTGAACTCTGTATATGTCTTTTCTTTAGGTGTACATTTTGGTACTGTGGCGATAGCAGCCAGATCGACCTCTTCCTATCCTCTGACACTGGGGGAAGTCATGTGACTAGATGATGTAACAGACAGCCACTAGTGCTTTACCCATAATCCCACCCACATTCTCTGTCTGAGCATCTGTCAGCTGGCCTCGGGTCTTCAGGGCTGGGATAAATGGTTGGGGGTTAGGAAGAGGGGGTAGCTGTTAGAAATAACTGAGATGGGTTTTGCTATGTGGATAAAATGTCAGATTTATGATGTTTGTTTTACTGTATTTTTGATGCACAATAACTAGCCAATGAAGTGTCAATTTCTAACATTTATTTTAAAAAGGACTAGCCTTTAGTGCGCAAACACATGTGTATTAAGTATGGAATTTACAGTAATCTATGCCTTCGTGGTTCTAGTCATTTGTAATGATTCTCTTGTGTGAACTTCTTAAACCGCATCAGCATTAAACTTCATTTCTTTAAAAGAAGATTTCATTCTGAATGATCCTATTAGTCTATGAAGTAAGGATTACGTTTTTTTCATGTTTCTTAATCCTCTCCTATGTGCTAACTAAAAAAATACAAATAATCATACTGTACGCTTGGTTTTAATCTCTTATGGGTTGCTTTATGTAAATTGTTCATATATTTTTTACTTCACCATCTCCAAGCAACTGTGTACAGAATGGTATCATTTCCAAAGTACGATTTGTTCCAACTCTTACTGGAATTACTTTAGGTTCTGGGTTTATGATACATGTTGAGGATGACTCAGCAGGAGATATCATAGTCTGCAAGTGTAAACTACAGCTTGAAACCAACGTTTTGTGATCAATAATGTTTATGCATATTAGTCATGTTAGAATAGACTTGAATAAGTAGTTCCAGAAAAAAACACCTTCTCTACTTTGCATGCTGTGGTGAGATCTGCATAAATTAATGTATTAGCCTTTGATATTAATATAGGCATATCCATATTCATAAAGCATTGATTATGCACAGGTGTAGGCTTTCCTTTGTTGCCTAAAAACTCATATATCTAAGCTTATACCTGAACGGCAGGTAATAGTTTGTTTGTTTTGACATCTCTTATATTGTATAAACACTGCTGTCTGTAGTCTGGTCCGTCCTCCTCCTGTCCTCAGTCTGGTCTGTCCTCCTCCTGTCCTCAGTCTGGTCTGTCCTCCCCCTGTCCTCAGTCTGGTCCGTCCTTCTCCTGTCCTCAGTCTGATCCATCCTCCTCCTGTCCTCAGTCTGATCCGTCCTCCTCCTGTCCTCAGTCTGATCCGTCCTCCTCCTGTCCTCAGTCTGATCCGTCCTCCTCCTGTCCTCAGTCTGGTCCGTCCTCCTCCTGTCCTCAGTCTGGTCCGTCCTCCTCCTGTCCTCAGTCTGGTCCGTCCTCCTCCTGTCCTCAGTCTGGTCCGTCCTCCTCCTGTCCTCAGTCTGGTCCGTCCTCCTCCTGTCCTCAGTCTGGTCCGTCCTCCTCCTGTCCTCAGTCTGATCCGTCCTCCTCCTGTCCTCAGTCTGGTCCGTCCTCCTCCTGTCCTCAGTCTGGTCCGTCCTCCTCCTGTCCTCAGTCTGGTCCGTCCTCCTCCTGTCCTCAGTCTGATCCATCCGACCCTCATGCATCTCTCACTGTATCCAGCTACATTTGGACATTTAGGGCTCTATTCAATCTGTATCGCAGAAGTTCAGCTCTATAGCGCGATTGGGATTTAATGGCAATGTTCCCTTCTTCGTGAAGACTGCATTCACGGTAAACACTACAGATGCGCTATAGCACTGAACTCCCACAATACGGATTGAATCTAGCCCTTATTTAGACTCACCAAGCATAAACAACCTGCAGATACTGTATTTAATATACTATATATAATATACTGTATTTAAGATACTGCACAGCTAGTGTTACTGTAAATATATATATTTTTTATCTGATCAAAGTATGTTTTTATTTAGATAGATACAGATCTGTAACTGTACCCTGGTTTCAGGACATGGAAGGAGATCCGTTGGGAATCCTTAGGGAGGAAGATGACCTCTCCCTCTAGCCCTCTGCTGTCTTCCCTGCACATATTAAACAGCTGAGATTGATCTGCTGCCATCATTAAGGATTCCATCAATGTCAATTTAATTCCACCCAACGCCTGGGCTCAGTAAACAAAGTTGGCATTGAGGACACTTCAGACCTTCACTGTGTTCAGTTACCCAACATTTCAATGTTGCTTAGTGGCAATCTTACCATACAGTTTCACTGTCCATATTCTGCTTATCTTTGGATGACATATTATGAACAATATGTGTCAGATCTTACTAGCCTGTTCCCAGATCTGTTTGTGCTGTATAGCCATCTCCTTTGGTGGTTGTTATGCCAGACAGTATAAACAGATCTGGAATTAGGCTAATATAGCACAATCAAATCACAATTTATTTAAGGTGCATCTAACAAAGTCTCAACACACTCTGCAAAAAATATATATATATAAACAATGAATAGATAATAAGCTGCTTAATAAGCAACACGGTATGAGTACCTCAATGTCTGTGTCTGAAATATACACGGTATGAGTACCTCAATGTCTGTGTCTGAAATATACACGGTATGAGTACCTCAATGTCTGTGTCTGAAATATACACGGTATGAGTACCTCAATGTCTGTGTCTGAAATATACACTGTATGAGTACCTCAATGTCTGTGTCTGAAATATACACGGTATGAGTACCTCAATGTCTGTGTCTGAAATATACACTGTATGAGTACCTCAATGTCTGTGTCTGAAATATACACTGTATGAGTACCTCAATGTCTGTGTCTGAAATATACACTGTATGAGTACCTCAATGTCTGTGTCTGAAATATACACTGTATGAGTACCTCAATGTCTGTGTCTGAAATATACACTGTATGAGTACCTCAAT
>NC_088408.1:16124788-16159788 GCF_034236695.1 Oncorhynchus nerka
CACATCACATTATTTAACAAACATTCATACTGGGGGACACATCACATTATTTATGAAACATTCAGACAGGGGGACACATCACATTATTTAACAAACATTCATACAGGGAGACACATCACATTATTTAATTTAACAAACATTCAGACAGGGGGACACATCACATTATTTAACAAACATTCATACAGGGGGACACATCACCTTATTTAACAAACATTCATACATGGAGACACATCACATTATTTATGAAACATTCATACAGGGAGACACATCACATTATTTAACAAACATTCATACAGGGAGACACATCACATTATTTATGAAACATTCAGACAGAGGGACACATCACATTATTTAACAAACATTCATACAGGGGGACACATCACATTATTTAACAAACATTCATACAGGGAGACACATCACATTATTTAATTTAACAAACATTCATACAGGGAGACACATCGCATTATTTAACAAACATTCATACAGGGAGACACATCACATTATTTAACAAACATTCATACAGGGAGACACATCATATTATTTAGGAAAGAAACATTCATACAGGGAGACACATCACATTATTTAACAAACATTCAGACTGGGAGACACAATACCTTATTTAACAAAAATTCAGACTGGGAGACACATCACATTATTTAACAAACATTCATACAGGGAGACACATCACATTATTTAACAAACATTCAGACTGGGAGACACATCACATTATTTAACAAACATTCATACAGGGAGACACATCACATTATTTAACAAACATTCATACTGGGAGACACATCACATTATTTAACAAACATTCAGACTGGGAGACACATCACATTATTTAACAAACATTCATACAGGGAGACACATCACATTATTTAATTTAACAAACATTCAGACAGGGGGACACATCACATTATTTAACAAACATTCATACAGGGAGACACATACCATTATTTAATTTAACAAACATTCAGACAGGGGGACACATCACATTATTTAACAAACATTCATACAGGGAGACACATCACATTATTTAATTTAACAAACATTCATACAGGGAGACACATCACATTATTTAACAAACATTCATACAGGGAGACACATCACATTATTTAACAAACATTCATACAGGGAGACACATCACATTATTTAACAAACATTCATACAGGGGGACACGTCACATTATTTAACAAACATTCATACAGGGAGACACATCACATTATTTACCAAACATTCATACAGGGAGACACATCACATTATTTATGAAAGAAACATTCATACAGGGAGACACATCACATTATTTAACAAACATTCAGACTGGGAGACACAATACCTTATTTAACAAACATTCATACTGGGAGACACATCACATTATTTAACAAACATTCATACAGGGAGACACATCACATTATTTAACAAACATTCAGACTGGGAGACACATCACATTATTTAACAAACATTCATACAGGGATACACATCACATTATTTAACAAACATTCATACTGGGAGACACATCACATTATTTAACAAACATTCATACAGGGAGACACATCATATTATTTAGGAAAGAAACATTCATACAGGGAGACACATCACATTATTTAACAAACATTCAGACTGGGAGACACAATACCTTATTTAACAAACATTCAGACTGGGAGACACATCACATTATTTAACAAACATTCATACAGGGAGACACATCACATTATTTAACAAACATTCATACTGGGAGACACATCACATTATTTAACAAACATTCATACAGGGAGACACATCACATTATTTAACAAACATTCAGACTGGGAGACACATCACATTATTTAACAAACATTCATACAGGGAGACACATCACATTATTTAACAAACATTCATACTGGGAGACACATCACATTATTTAACAAACATTCATACTGGGAGACACATCACATTATTTAACAAACATTCAGACTGGGAGACACATCATATTATTTAACAAACATTCATACAGGGAGAAACATCACATTATTTAATTTAACAAACATTCAGACAGGGGGACACATCACATTATTTAACAAACATTCATACAGGGAGACACATACCATTATTTAATTTAACAAACATTCAGACAGGGGGACACATCACATTATTTAACAAACATTCATACAGGGAGACACATCACATTATTTAATTTAACAAACATTCATACTGGGAGACACATCACATTATTTATGGAACATTCATACAGGGGGACACATCACATTATTTAACAAACATTCATACAGGGAGACACATCACATTATTTATGGAACATTCATACAGGGGGACACATCACATTATTTAACAAACATTCATACAGGGAGACACATCACATTATTTAACAAACATTCATACAGGGAGACACATCACATTATTTAATTTAACAAACATTCAGACAGGGGGACACATCACATTATTTAACAAACATTCATACAGGGAGACACATCACATTATTTAATTTAACAAACATTCATACAGGGAGACACATCACATTATTTAATTTAACAAACATTCAGACAGGAGGACACATCACATTATTTAACAAACATTCATACAGGGAGACACATCACATTATTTAATTTAACAAACATTCATACTGGGAGACACATCACATTATTTATGGAACATTCATACAGGGGACACATCACATTATTTAACAAACATTCATACAGGAGACACATCACATTATTTAACAAACATTCATACAGGGAGACACATCACATAATTTTAACAAACATTCATACTGGGAGACACATCACATTATTTAACAAACATTCATACAGGGAGACACATCACATTATTTATGAAAGAAACATTCATACAGGGAGACACATCACATTATTTAACAAACATTCAGACTGGGAGACACAATACCTTATTTAACAAACATTCAGACTGGGAGACACATCACATTATTTAACAAACATTCATACAGGGATACACATCACATTATTTAACAAACATTCATACAGGGAGACACATCACATTATTTAACAAACATTCATACTGGGAGACACATCACATTATTTAACAAACATTCAGACTGGGAGACACATCACATTATTTAATTTAACAAACATTCAGACAGGGGGACACATCACATTATTTAACAAACATTCATACAGGGAGACACATCACATTATTTATGAAACATTCAGACAGGGGGACACATCACATTATTTAACAAACATTCATACAGGGAGACACATCACATTATTTAACAAACATTCATACTGGGAGACACATCACATTATTTAACAAACATTCATACTGGGAGACACATCACATTATTTAACAAACATTCATACAGGAGACACATCACATTATTTAATTTAACAAACATTCAGACAGGAGGACACATCACATTATTTAACAAACATTCATACAGGGAGACACATCACATTATTTAATTTAACAAACATTCATACAGGGAGACACATCACATTATTTATGAAACATTCATACAGGGGGACACATCACATTATTTAACAAACATTCATACAGGGAGACACACCACATTATTTAACAAACATTCATACAGGGAGACACATCACATTATTTAACAAACATTCATACAGGGGGACACGTCACATTATTTAACAAACATTCATACTGGGAGACACATCACATTATTTAACAAACATTCATACTGGGAGACACATCACATTATTTAACAAACATTCATACTGGGAGACACATCACATTATTTAACAAACATTCAGACTGGGAGACACATCACATCATTTAACAAACATTCATACAGGGAGACACATCACATTATTTAACAAACATTCAGACTGGGAGACACAATACCTTATTTAACAAACATTCAGACTGGGAGACACATCACATTATTTAACAAACATTCATACAGGGATACACATCACATTATTTAACAAACATTCATACAGGGAGACACATCACATTATTTAACAAACATTCATACTGGGAGACACATCACATTATTTAACAAACATTCAGACTGGGAGACACATCACATTATTTAATTTAACAAACATTCAGACATGGGGACACATCACATTATTTAACAAACATTCATACAGGGAGACACATCACATTATTTATGAAACATTCAGACAGGGGACACATCACATTATTTAACAAACATTCATACAGGAGACACATCACATTATTTAACAAACATTCATACTGGGAGACACATCACATTATTTAACAAACATTCATACTGGGAGACACATCACATTATTTAACAAACATTCATACAGGGAGACACATCACATTATTTAATTTAACAAACATTCAGACAGGAGGACACATCACATTATTTAACATACATTCATACAGGAGACACATCACATTATTTAATTTAACAAACATTCATACAGGGAGACACATCACATTATTTATGAAACATTCATACAGGGGACACATCACATTATTTAACAAACATTCATACAGGGAGACACACCACATTATTTAACAAACATTCATACAGGGAGACACATCACATTATTTAACAAACATTCATACAGGGGACACGTCACATTATTTAACAAACATTCATACTGGGAGACACATCACATTATTTAACAAACATTCATACTGGGAGACACATCACATTATTTAACAAACATTCATACTGGGAGACACATCACATTATTTAACAAACATTCAGACTGGGAGACACATCACATTATTTAACAAACATTCATACAGGGAGACACATCACATTATTTAACAAACATTCATACTGGGAGACACATCACATTATTTAACAAACATTCATACAGGGAGACACATCACATTATTTAACAAACATTCAGACTGGGAGACACATCACATTATTTAACAAACATTCATACAGGGAGACACATCACATTATTTAACAAACATTCATACTGGGAGACACATCACATTATTTAACAAACATTCATACTGGGAGACACATCACATTATTTAACAAACATTCAGACTGGGAGACACATCACATTATTTAACCATCATTCATACAGGGAGACACATCACATTATTTAATTTAACAAACATTCAGACAGGGGGACACATCACATTATTTAACAAACATTCATATAGGGAGACACATACCATTATTTAATTTAACAAACATTCAGACAGGGGGACACATCACATTATTTAACAAACATTCATACAGGGAGACACATACCATTATTTAATTTAACAAACATTCAGACAGGGGGACACATCACATTATTTAACAAACATTCATACAGGGAGACACATCACATTATTTAATTTAACAAACATTCATACAGGGAGACACATCACATTATTTAATTTAACAAACATTCAGACAGGAGGACACATCACATTATTTAACAAACATTCATACAGGGAGACACATCACATTATTTAATTTAACAAACATTCATACTGGGAGACACATCACATTATTTATGGAACATTCATACAGGGGGACACATCACATTATTTAACAAACATTCATACAGGGAGACACATCACATTATTTAACAAACATTCATACAGGGAGACACATCACATAATTTTAACAAACATTCATACTGGGAGACACATCACATTATTTAACAAACATTCATACAGGGAGACACATCACATTATTTATGAAAGAAACATTCATACAGGGAGACACATCACATTATTTAACAAACATTCAGACTGGGAGACACATCACATTATTTAACAAACATTCATACAGGGAGACACATCACATTATTTAACAAACATTCATACTGGGAGACACATCACATTATTTAACAAACATTCATACTGGGAGACACATCACATTATTTAACAAACATTCAGACTGGGAGACACATCACATTATTTAACCATCATTCATACAGGGAGACACATCACATTATTTAATTTAACAAACATTCAGACAGGGGGACACATCACATTATTTAACAAACATTCATACAGGGAGACACATACCATTATTTAATTTAACAAACATTCAGACAGGGGGACACATCACATTATTTAACAAACATTCATACAGGGAGACACATACCATTATTTAATTTAACAAACATTCAGACAGGGGACACATCACATTATTTAACAAACATTCATACAGGGAGACACATCACATTATTTAATTTAACAAACATTCATACAGGGAGACACATCACATTATTTAATTTAACAAACATTCAGACAGGAGGACACATCACATTATTTAACAAACATTCATACAGGGAGACACATCACATTATTTAATTTAACAAACATTCATACTGGGAGACACATCACATTATTTATGGAACATTCATACAGGGGGACACATCACATTATTTAACAAACATTCATACAGGGAGACACATCACATTATTTAACAAACATTCATACAGGGAGACACATCACATAATTTTAACAAACATTCATACTGGGAGACACATCACATTATTTAACAAACATTCATACAGGGAGACACATCACATTATTTATGAAAGAAACATTCATACAGGGAGACACATCACATTATTTAACAAACATTCAGACTGGGAGACACAATACCTTATTTAACAAACATTCAGACTGGGAGACACATCACATTATTTAACAAACATTCATACAGGGATACACATCACATTATTTAACAAACATTCATACAGGGAGACACATCACATTATTTAACAAACATTCATACTGGGAGAAACATCACATTATTTAACAAACATTCAGACTGGGAGACACATCACATTATTTAATTTAACAAACATTCAGACAGGGGGACACATCACATTATTTAACAAACATTCATACAGGGAGACACATCACATTATTTATGAAACATTCAGACAGGGGGACACATCACATTATTTAACAAACATTCATACAGGGAGACACATCACATTATTTAACAAACATTCATACTGGGAGACACATCACATTATTTAACAAACATTCATACTGGGAGACACATCACATTATTTAACAAACATTCATACAGGGAGACACATCACATTATTTAATTTAACAAACATTCAGACAGGAGGACACATCACATTATTTAACAAACATTCATACAGGGAGACACATCACATTATTTAATTTAACAAACATTCATACAGGGAGACACATCACATTATTTATGAAACATTCATACAGGGGGACACATCACATTATTTAACAAACATTCAGACTGGGAGACACATCACATTATTTAACAAACATTCATACAGGGAGACACATCACATTATTTAACAAACATTCAGACTGGTAGACACAATACCTTATTTAACAAACATTCAGACTGGGAGACACATCACATTATTTAACAAACATTCATACAGGGATACACATCACATTATTTAACAAACATTCATACAGGGAGACACATCACATTATTTAACAAACATTCATACTGGGAGACACATCACATTATTTAACAAACATTCAGACTGGGAGACACATCACATTATTTAATTTAACAAACATTCAGACAGGGGGACACATCACATTATTTAACAAACATTCATACAGGGAGACACATCACATTATTTATGAAACATTCAGACAGGGGGACACATCACATTATTTAACAAACATTCATACAGGGAGACACATCACATTATTTAACAAACATTCATACTGGGAGACACATCACATTATTTAACAAACATTCATACTGGGAGACACATCACATTATTGAACAAACATTCATACAGGGAGACACATCACATTATTTAATTTAACAAACATTCAGACAGGAGGACACATCACATTATTTAACAAACATTCATACAGGGAGACACATCACATTATTTAATTTAACAAACATTCATACAGGGAGACACATCACATTATTTATGAAACATTCATACAGGGGGACACATCACATTATTTAACAAACATTCATACAGGGAGACACACCACATTATTTAACAAACATTCATACAGGGAGACACATCACATTATTTAACAAACATTCATACAGGGGGACACGTCACATTATTTAACAAACATTCATACTGGGAGACACATCACATTATTTAACAAACATTCATACTGGGAGACACATCACATTATTTAACAAACATTCATACTGGGAGACACATCACATTATTTAACAAACATTCAGACTGGGAGACACATCACATTATTTAACAAACATTCATACAGGGAGACACATCACATTATTTAACAAACATTCATACTGGGAGACACATCACATTATTTAACAAACATTCATACAGGGAGACACATCACATTATTTAACAAACATTCAGACTGGGAGACACATCACATTATTTAACAAACATTCATACAGGGAGACACATCACATTATTTAACAAACATTCATACTGCGAGACACATCACATTATTTAACAAACATTCATACTGGGAGACACATCACATTATTTAACAAACATTCAGACTGGGAGACACATCACATTATTTAACCAACATTCATACAGGGAGACACATCACATTATTTAATTTAACAAACATTCAGACAGGGGGACACATCACATTATTTAACAAACATTCATACAGGGAGACACATACCATTATTTAATTTAACAAACATTCAGACAGGGGGACACATCACATTATTTAACAAACATTCATACAGGGAGACACATACCATTATTTAATTTAACAAACATTCAGACAGGGGGACACATCACATTATTTAACAAACATTCATACAGGGAGACACATCACATTATTTAATTTAACAAACATTCATACAGGGAGACACATCACATTATTTAATTTAACAAACATTCAGACAGGAGGACACATCACATTATTTAACAAACATTCATACAGGGAGACACATCACATTATTTAATTTAACAAACATTCATACTGGGAGACACATCACATTATTTATGGAACATTCATACAGGGGGACACATCACATTATTTAACAAACATTCATACAGGGAGACACATCACATTATTTAACAAACATTCATACAGGGAGACACATCACATAATTTTAACAAACATTCATACTGGGAGACACATCACATTATTTAACAAACATTCATACAGGGAGACACATCACATTATTTATGAAAGAAACATTCATACAGGGAGACACATCACATTATTTAACAAACATTCAGACTGGGAGACACAATACCTTATTTAACAAACATTCAGACTGGGAGACACATCACATTATTTAACAAACATTCATACAGGGATACACATCACATTATTTAACAAACATTCATACAGGGAGACACATCACATTATTTAACAAACATTCATACTGGGAGACACATCACATTATTTAACAAACATTCAGACTGGGAGACACATCACATTATTTAATTTAACAAACATTCAGACAGGGGGACACATCACATTATTTAACAAACATTCATACAGGGAGACACATCACATTATTTATGAAACATTCAGACAGGGGGACACATCACATTATTTAACAAACATTCATACAGGGAGACACATCACATTATTTAACAAACATTCATACTGGGAGACACATCACATTATTTAACAAACATTCATACTGGGAGACACATCACATTATTTAACAAACATTCATACAGGGAGACACATCACATTATTTAATTTAACAAACATTCAGACAGGAGGACACATCACATTATTTAACAAACATTCATACAGGGAGACACATCACATTATTTAATTTAACAAACATTCATACAGGGAGACACATCACATTATTTATGAAACATTCATACAGGGGACACATCACATTATTTAACAAACATTCATACAGGGAGACACACCACATTATTTAACAAACATTCATACAGGGAGACACATCACATTATTTAACAAACATTCATACAGGGGGACACGTCACATTATTTAACAAACATTCATACTGGGAGACACATCACATTATTTAACAAACATTCATACTGGGAGACACATCACATTATTTAACAAACATTCATACTGGGAGACACATCACATTATTTAACAAACATTCAGACTGGGAGACACATCACATTATTTAACAAACATTCATACAGGGATACACATCGCATTATTTAACAAACATTCATACTGGGAGACACATCACATTATTTAACAAACATTCATACAGGGAGACACATCACATTATTTAACAAACATTCAGACTGGGAGACACAATACCTTATTTAACAAACATTCAGACTGGGAGACACATCACATTATTTAACAAACATTCATACAGGAGACACATCACATTATTTAACAAACATTCATACTGGGAGACACATCACATTATTTAACAAACATTCATACAGGGAGACACATCACATTATTTAACAAACATTCAGACTGGGAGACACATCACATTATTTAACCAACATTCATACAGGGAGACACATCACATTATTTAATTTAACAAACATTCAGACAGGGGGACACATCACATTATTTAACAAACATTCATACAGGGAGACACATACCATTATTTAATTTAACAAACATTCAGACAGGGGGACACATCACATTATTTAACAAACATTCATACAGGGAGACACATCACATTATTTAATTTAACAAACATTCATACAGGGAGACACATCACATTATTTAATTTAACAAACATTCAGACAGGAGGACACATCACATTATTTAACAAACATTCATACAGGGAGACACATCACATTATTTAATTTAACAAACATTCATACTGGGAGACACATCACATTATTTATGGAACATTCATACAGGGGGACACATCACATTATTTAACAAACATTCATACAGGGAGACACATCACATTATTTAATTTAACAAACATTCATACAGGGAGACACATCACATTATTTAATTTAACAAACATTCAGACAGGAGGACACATCACATTATTTAACAAACATTCATACAGGGAGACACATCACATTATTTAATTTAACAAACATTCATACTGGGAGACACATCACATTATTTATGGAACATTCATACAGGGGGACACATCACATTATTTAACAAACATTCATACAGGGAGACACATCACATTATTTAATTTAACAAACATTCAGACAGGAGGACACATCACATTATTTAACAAACATTCATACAGGGAGACACATTACATTATTTAATTTAACAAACATTCATACAGGGAGACACATCACATTATTTATGAAACATTCATACAGGGGGACACATCACATTATTTAACAAACATTCATACAGGGAGACACATCACATTATTTAACAAACATTCATACAGGGAGACACATCACATTATTTAACAAACATTCATACAGGGGGACACGTCACATTATTTAACAAACATTCATACTGGGAGACACATCACATTATTTAACAAACATTCATACTGGGAGACACATCACATTATTTAACAAACATTCAGACTGGGAGACACATCACATTATTTAACAAACATTCATACAGGGAGACACATCACATTATTTAACAAACATTCATACTGGGAGACACATCACATTATTTAACAAACATTCATACAGGGAGACACATCATATTATTTAGGAAAGAAACATTCATACAGGGAGACACATCACATTATTTAACAAACATTCAGACTGGGAGACACAATACCTTATTTAACAAACATTCAGACTGGGAGACACATCACATTATTTAACAAACATTCATACAGGGAGACACATCACATTATTTAACAAACATTCATACTGGGAGACACATCACATTATTTAACAAACATTCATACAGGGAGACACATCACATTATTTAACAAACATTCAGACTGGGAGACACATCACATTATTTAACAAACATTCATACAGGGAGACACATCACATTATTTAACAAACATTCATACTGGGAGACACATCACATTATTTAACAAACATTCATACTGGGAGACACATCACATTATTTAACAAACATTCAACATGGGAGACACATCATTATTTAACCAACATTCATACAGGGAGACACATCACATTATTTAATTTAACAAACATTCAGACAGGGGACACATCACATTATTTAACAAACATTCATACAGGGAGACACATACCATTATTTAATTTAACAAACATTCAGACAGGGGACACATCACATTATTTAACAAACATTCATACAGGGAGACACATACCATTATTTAATTTAACAAACATTCAGACAGGGGGACACATCACATTATTTAACAAACATTCATACAGGGAGACACATCACATTATTTAATTTAACAAACATTCATACAGGGAGACACATCACATTATTTAATTTAACAAACATTCAGACAGGAGGACACATCACATTATTTAACAAACATTCATACAGGGAGACACATCACATTATTTAATTTAACAAACATTCATACTGGGAGACACATCACATTATTTATGGAACATTCATACAGGGGGACACATCACATTATTTAACAAACATTCATACAGGGAGACACATCACATTATTTAACAAACATTCATACAGGAGACACATCACATAATTTTAACAAACATTCATACTGGGAGACACATCACATTATTTAACAAACATTCATACAGGGAGACACATCACATTATTTATGAAAGAAACATTCATACAGGGAGACACATCACATTATTTAACAAACATTCAGACTGGGAGACACAATACCTTATTTAACAAACATTCAGACTGGGAGACACATCACATTATTTAACAAACATTCATACAGGGATACACATCACATTATTTAACAAACATTCATACAGGGAGACACATCACATTATTTAACAAACATTCATACTGGGAGACACATCACATTATTTAACAAACATTCAGACTGGGAGACACATCACATTATTTATGAAACATTCATACAGGGGGACACATCACATTATTTAACAAACATTCATACAGGGAGACACATCACATTATTTAACAAACATTCATACAGGGAGACACATCACATTATTTAACAAACATTCATACAGGGGGACACGTCACATTATTTAACAAACATTCATACTGGGAGACACATCACATTATTTAACAAACATTCATACTGGGAGACACATCACATTATTTAACAAACATTCATACTGGGAGACACATCACATTATTTAACAAACATTCAGACTGGGAGACACATCACATTATTTAACAAACATTCATACAGGGATACACATCACATTATTTAACAAACATTCATACTGGGAGACACATCACATTATTTAACAAACATTCACACAGGGAGACACATCATATTATTTAGGAAAGAAACATTCATACAGGGAGACACATCACATTATTTAACAAACATTCAGACTGGGAGACACAATACCTTATTTAACAAACATTCAGACTGGGAGACACATCACATTATTTAACAAACATTCATACAGGGAGACACATCACATTATTTAACAAACATTCATACTGGGAGACACATCACATTATTTAACAAACATTCATACAGGGAGACACATCACATTATTTAACAAACATTCATACAGGGAGACACATCACATTATTTAACAAACATTCATACTGGGAGACACATCACATTATTTAACAAACATTCATACTGGGAGACACATCACATTATTTAACAAACATTCAGACTGGGAGACACATCACATTATTTAACCAACATTCATACAGGGAGACACATCACATTATTTAATTTAACAAACATTCAGACAGGGGGACACATCACATTATTTAACAAACATTCATACAGGGAGACACATCACATTATTTAATTTAACAAACATTCATACAGGGAGACACATCACATTATTTAATTTAACAAACATTCAGACAGGAGGACACATCACATTATTTAACAAACATTCATACAGGGAGACACATCACATTATTTAATTTAACAAACATTCATACTGGGAGACACATCACATTATTTATGGAACATTCATACAGGGGGACACATCACATTATTTAACAAACATTCATACAGGGAGACACATCACATTATTTAATTTAACAAACATTCATACAGGGAGACACATCACATTATTTAATTTAACAAACATTCAGACAGGAGGACACGTCACATTATTTAACAAACATTCATACAGGGAGACACATCACATTATTTAATTTAACAAACATTCATACTGGGAGACACATCACATTATTTATGGAACATTCATACAGGGGGACACATCACATTATTTAACAAACATTCATACAGGGAGACACATCACATTATTTAATTTAACAAACATTCAGACAGGAGGACACATCACATTATTTAACAAACATTCATACAGGGAGACACATCACATTATTTAATTTAACAAACATTCATACAGGGAGACACATCACATTATTTATGAAACATTCATACAGGGGGACACATCACATTATTTAACAAACATTCATACAGGGAGACACATCACATTATTTAACAAACATTCATACAGGGAGACACATCACATTATTTAACAAACATTCATACAGGGGGACACGTCACATTATTTAACAAACATTCATACTGGGAGACACATCACATTATTTAACAAACATTCATACTGGGAGACACATCACATTATTTAACAAACATTCAGACTGGGAGACACATCACATTATTTAACAAACATTCATACAGGGAGACACATCACATTATTTAACAAACATTCATACTGGGAGACACATCACATTATTTAACAAACATTCATACAGGGAGACACATATTATTTAGGAAAGAAACATTCATACAGGGAGACACATCACATTATTTAACAAACATTCAGACTGGGAGACACAATACCTTATTTAACAAACATTCAGACTGGGAGACACATCACATTATTTAACAAACATTCATACAGGGAGACACATCACATTATTTAACAAACATTCATACTGGGAGACACATCACATTATTTAACAAACATTCATACAGGGAGACACATCACATTATTTAACAAACATTCAGACTGGGAGACACATCACATTATTTAACAAACATTCATACAGGGAGACACATCACATTATTTAACAAACATTCATACTGGGAGACACATCACATTATTTAACAAACATTCATACTGGGAGACACATCACATTATTTAACAAACATTCAGACTGGGAGACACATCACATTATTTAACCAACATTCATACAGGGAGACACATCACATTATTTAATTTAACAAACATTCAGACAGGGGGACACATCACATTATTTAACAAACATTCATACAGGGAGACACATACCATTATTTAATTTAACAAACATTCAGACAGGGGGACACATCACATTATTTAACAAACATTCATACAGGGAGACACATCACATTATTTAATTTAACAAACATTCATACAGGGAGACACATCACATTATTTAATTTAACAAACATTCAGACAGGAGGACACATCACATTATTTAACAAACATTCATACAGGGAGACACATCACATTATTTAACAAACATTCATACTGGGAGACACATCACATTATTTAACAAACATTCATACTGGGAGACACATCACATTATTTAACAAACATTCAGACTGGGAGACACATCACATTATTTAACAAACATTCATACTGGGAGACACATCACATTATTTAACAAACATTCAGACTGGGAGACACATCACATTATTTAACCAACATTCATACAGGGAGACACATCACATTATTTAATTTAACAAACATTCAGACAGGGGGACACATCACATTATTTAACAAACATTCATACAGGGAGACACATACCATTATTTAATTTAACAAACATTCAGACAGGGGGACACATCACATTATTTAACAAACATTCATACAGGGAGACACATCACATTATTTAATTTAACAAACATTCATACAGGAGACACATCACATTATTTAATTTAACAAACATTCAGACAGGAGGACACATCACATTATTTAACAAACATTCATACAGGGAGACACATCACATTATTTAATTTAACAAACATTCATACTGGGAGACACATCACATTATTTATGGAACATTCATACAGGGGACACATCACATTATTTAACAAACATTCATACAGGGAGACACATCACATTATTTAACAAACATTCATACAGGGAGACACATCACATAATTTTAACAAACATTCATACTGGGAGACACATCACATTATTTAACAAACATTCATACAGGGAGACACATCACATTATTTATGAAAGAAACATTCATACAGGGAGACACATCACATTATTTAACAAACATTCAGACTGGGAGACACAATACCTTATTTAACAAACATTCAGACTGGGAGACACATCACATTATTTAACAAACATTCATACAGGGATACACATCACATTATTTAACAAACATTCATACAGGGAGACACATCACATTATTTAACAAACATTCATACTGGGAGACACATCACATTATTTAACAAACATTCAGACTGGGAGACACATCACATTATTTAATTTAACAAACATTCAGACAGGGGGACACATCACATTATTTAACAAACATTCATACAGGGAGACACATCACATTATTTATGAAACATTCAGACAGGGGGACACATCACATTATTTAACAAACATTCATACAGGGAGACACATCACATTATTTAACAAACATTCAGACAGGGAGACACATCACATTATTTATGAAACATTCAGACAGGGGGATACGTTTTGTAATCTTCCTTGATGTTTTGTATTCAGGTTGACATGTTCACAGGAACATACATCTTACATTCATCCCTTTTCTTTTTCCACAGTTATACTGTAGATGGGACATTTGGAAAACATCATGATAGATAGATAAACATTTTTAAGGAGATATGATATTTGTTTTCAGAGTACATTTTTAAATCCAATTTGTATTGAAGTACACTGTGAAAACAAAATCACGTTTCAACTAAATAATATTAAGTAACTGATTCCACAACTTTCTTTTTGTTTTGTTTACTCAACGTTTCGGTCAGTGTTACCTGAACTTAACATTTTTAGTTGGCCCAAACTTAGATCCAGTGTGAGAAAACGTAGGCAGATTTCAGTATACTTTAAATTATGTGTTTGCTAAAATTGTATGTTCATTCAACTAGAAATTGTGATTTGGGCATCTTAACTTAGAAAAATACATTTTAAAAAGGCTGTGGAACTAGTTAAACACACACAGAGTGCTTTTAACATACAATGATTTCAACTTCCATATTTGACACAGGTTTACATTGTGCATGTTCATTTTTACAATAATGCATATTCAACATGTGCATGTTTATTTTTTACAGTAATTCATATTCAACATGTGCATGTTTATTTTTTACAGTAATTCATATTCAACATGTGCATGTTTATTTTTTACAGTAATTCATATTCAACATGTCCTCAGCTGGGATTTGAATGTACAAGCTCGGTTGGTTCACAGCATTCTGATCTTCCTGCTAGTAATATTCCTCACCAACATTAGACAACTATACAGAAAAAAAATACAATTGCTTAAATAAGTGAATCAAATCAATGATTGACTGATAATTGAAACAGACGTGGTGGTGTAGCAGGAAGATCGGAATGACATTAACCAAGAGGTTGTGAGTTCAAATCCCAGGTGAGGACATGTTGAATAATAATTACTGTATAAATAAACATGCACAATGTAATAACGTGTGTCAAATATGTAGTTGAAAATCTTGTCTGTTGAAAGCCCTGTGTGTGTAACCAGTTGCACAGCCTTTTTTAGTTAAGATGTCCACATAATAATTGCTATAGTTCAATGAACATACAGTATGAGACAAGTTGAACACATTTTAAATTGACAGAACTTTTGCCAATCTTTTCTCAAGTTAGAGCTAAGTTTGGGCCAATGATTTTTGTTGTTGTTCAGGTAACACTTGGAATGAAAAGATGATTTAAAAAAAGGCTATGGAACTAAATAATAATTAGTTGAAACAACTAGATTTGTTGGTGTTTAATTATAATTTCTATAGTGTAGACTGTTTGCCTTTAGTTGATGGTATGCTGTATAGTAGGCTTATACATGAGTTGCTCATGGTAATGAGCAACATGGCTAGCAAGCAGGAAGCCCTCCAAACATAACCCACTTTGGTGATGTTGGCGATAAGTTATGACTTGGCCACAGTCCATCCCTAACACAGTGTCACACTGGAACAATTCCTGTGGTCTAGCATTTCTCTACTAGGTGGCTCCAGAGGCCTTGAAACCAAAGACCCTAAAGCCCAAGCTCAATACCCCCCCCCCCCCAGGCCCTTTCCAAAATACCCTTAGAAATGCATCTCATTCCCATCCAGTTCCTGTGGATCAAGTTTCACAGAGACAAATATATATTACACAAATACACAGAGGCCCCATGCTGGAGCTCCGCTGTGGGGGAGAGGCTGACAGGGCAGGCCGTGATGTTAGGACTGTCTGGGTGTGAAACTTCATCAATGGTTAGGGTTCAGGGACCGGGCACTGGGACAAGGTTAGTCGGTATGGGAGATACGTCAGACACTGATTTGTATTTATTAAGGAAACCCCTATTTCCTGCTGCCAAGGCAACAGCCACTCTTCCTGGGGTCCATTAGTTCCTGCCAAGGCAACAGCCACTCTTCCTGGGGTCCATTAGTTCCTGCCAAGGCAACAGCCACTCTTCCTGGGGTCCATTAGTTCCCGCCAAGGCAGCAGCCACTCTTCCTGGGGTCCATTAGTTCCTGCCAGGGCAACAGCCACTCTTCCTGGTGTCCATTAGTTCCTGCCAAGGCAACAGCCACTCTTCCTGTGGTCCATTAGTTCCTGCCAAGGCAACAGCCACTCTTCCTGGGGTCCATTAGTTCCTGCCAAGGCAACAGCCACTCTTCCTAGGGTCCATTAGTTCCTACCAAGACAGCAGCAACTCTTCCTAGGGGTTTATTATGGATCCCCATTAGTTCCTACCAAGGCAGCAGCTATTCTTCCCGGGGTTTATTATGGATCCCCATTAGTTCCTGCCAAGGCAGCAGCTACTCTTCCTGGGGTTTATTATGGATCCCCATTAGTTCCTTCCAAGGCAGCAGCTACTCTTCCTGGGGTTTATTATGGATCCCCATTAGTTCCTTCCAAGGCAGCAGCTACTCTTCCTGGGGTTTATTATGGATCCCCATTAGTTCCTGCCAAGGCAGCAGCTACTTTTCCAGGGGTTTATTATGGATCCTCATTAGTTCAGGCCAAGGCAGCAACTACTCTTCCTCTGGTCCATTAGTTCCTGCCAAGGCAGTAGCTACTCTTCCTCTGGTCCATTAGTTCCTGCCAAGGCAGTAGCTACTCTTCCTCGGGTCCAGTAGTTCCTGCCAAGGCAGTAGCTACTCTTCCTCGGGTCCATTAGTTCCTGCCAAGGCAGTAGCTACGCTTCCTCGGGTCCATTAGTTCCTGCCAAGGCAGCAGCTACTCTTCTTCGGGTACATTAGTTCCTGCCAAGGCAGTAGCTACTCTTCCTCGGGTCCATTAGTTCCTGCCAAGGCAGCAGCTACTTTTCCAGGGGTTTATTATGGATCCCCATTAGTTCAGGCCAAGGCAGCAGCTACTCTTCCTCGGGTCCATTAGTTCCTGCCAAGGCAGTAGCTACTCTTCCTGCGGTCCAGCAACATTAAGGCAGTTATATACAATTTAAAATAATACATTACATTTCATAACACTTTTCACAACACATGAAGTGTGTTCCCTCAGGCCACTACTCTACTATCACATATCTACAATACAAAGTCCATGTTTATGTGTGTCTAGAGTGCATGTCTTATCATGTGTATGTGTGTCTGTGCCTGTGTGTGTGTGTCTCTTCATAGTCCCCACTGTTCCATAACGTCTATTTTTATCTGTTAAAAAATCTATCTGATTCTACTGCTTTCATCAGTTATCTGATGTGGAATAGAGTTCCATGTAGTCATGGCTCTATATAGTACGGTGTGCCTCCCATAATCTTTTCTGGACTTGGGGACTGTGAAGAGACCTCTGGTGGCATGTCTTGTGGGGTATGGATGGGTGTCAGAGCTATGTGCTAGTAGTTTAAACAGACAGCTCGGTACATTCAGCTTGTCAGCACTTGGGTCGTGACGTACAAGAACGTTTCTTACAGGCTATATAATGCTTGTGGGTACGTTGACTTAACTAGGAGTTTTCATTGGAGACACACTGGGTAGATAGAGGACATGTTTCACAGAAACAATTATGTTCCTCGCAACACACAATAGGTAGTTGAGTCACTGAAACACACATTTTGGCTCTAACCCCGTCTTTAAAACTACTGATTCCAACTCTAGTTCTTAAAAGTACCTCTCTGACGCACGCACGCACGCACGCACGCACGCACGCACGCACGCACGCACGCACGCACGCACACACACACACACACACACACACACACACACACACACACACACACTATGAGACTATTCAACAGTTATATTTAACAGTTCCTCTAAGTGAAATAGTCACAGAGGCATGGGTCTCCTGTCTGCATGTTTAATGGGTTGAGATTAGAGGGCCATGAGCACTGAGCTTCACATCACTTCACGTGTTAACAAAAAAAGGGATCAAGCTTTATTAAGTTTCTGCCACCCTGGGGGTTTGACATCATCTGCACCGTTTAAACCCCGATGTGGTTTCAGACCTGCTGAGCAGTGCACTTCCTCTGACCCCCAGAGCCACCCGCCTGCCTACCGCTGATGGGCTCATAATAAATACATAAGTCCCCGTTTCACCGTCTTGTAGTCTCCTGCAGCGCTGCTAGGCAAATGGCTAGCTGGAACAGGATGGGAGAACCTGAGATTTGATTGGTTGGTTGGTACTCCCGTCTTTATGTGAAGAATTTCAGACAATGAACTGGAAACTGTGTAAATACAACGGATTTCTAAGGCTTTTTAGGCACTGACTTTCATGCCAAATGGTGACATGCATGAGACTGGATCTGCTGAATGTAATCAATATGACCGTACTGGACATGATCTGTATGTACCTGTTAAGTGTTTGAAAAACTCATAACTCCACATGTTTAAAACGATTAAAAGTGCACTCATGCCATCCACAAGCATGGAGCCAGAATCCCCCCCCCCCCCAAAAAAAGATAAACAAACTCAATTTGTATATATAATCTGGAGCTATCTAGATATATCCAATACAGCTCTCCACTTAGTATACCATTCTCTCCATCAAGATCAGCCATGAACCTTTCGACCTTTAGTCTCTTGACGTCCATCTAGGTGGAGTCAAGCGCCTGTAAATGGAAGTAATTGCCTTTTTATGCACTTTTCTCTCTATGACTATTCTGACCTTGAATTTAAGCATGTGAATATAATGCTATACATCAGCCATTCCTTTGGGGTGGAGATCAAATAAATGGTGGTGTGTCTACAGATACTCCATATTATGACCAAGACTTAATTCCCTCATAATTCCACCTCCTTTACACGGGAGGAAACCATGAACAAGGTTGAGCGAACCTTCCAAACGGAAAAGGCATATACTTTCATTTTTCGATAGAAATATTCAGCATTCTCCATGCACTGTAATTTATAAATCGATAACAGCTAATGACAAGAGCTAGGTAAATGAGTAATATATTTGGAGAAGGGGATTGTAAAATACAAATAACAATTGTTTTAGATGATTATTCCTCATTATCCCTGGAGACAAATGTGAAACCAGTCATATGGAAGCAAATAAAACATAATATCAACATGACATGAATTGGCCCATTTTCCACAGTGAAGTAGGCTATAAATAGCTGTGCCTTTATTGAAATGTCTAATTCTATGCCCTCATAATTTGCAGCGATGAAATATGGAGACCCGAAGCTATAGGCTTCTGTAAGGCCGAACCCGCCAAGTTGATTTATGCGGGTTTATAATGTTTTAATTATATTGCCCAGGATTTTGTTTTATTTAACGAT
Source organism: Oncorhynchus nerka (assembly GCF_034236695.1). NCBI lineage: Eukaryota > Metazoa > Chordata > Actinopteri > Salmoniformes > Salmonidae > Oncorhynchus > Oncorhynchus nerka. Next base: position 16,146,587 of record NC_088408.1, read on the forward strand.
TTGTATCAAGTTAAATAGTAGCCACTATCGGGAGGCACGTTAGTAATACCCACATACGTTTAGAACTGTAACTCTTGTGTTCTATTTGTGGCCTACATTTTGCATCATTCCATTCCGTTTGCCTTTCTTTCTCTGTCACATCCACGTAGCTGTTCCCAGGGTCGCTAGCAATAGTGGATCATATTAGCCTAACGCTGAGCAATAATTTGGTACCTGTAGCCTATTTTAAACATTATAGAACTCGGACCACAGTTTTAACCGCCTGGCGCACGGTTCATCACGACTGGACCGTTGTCATTACAGTTCCATAATTAGTGAAGATTTGGGTAGATTCCTAGGACTATTGTTCGACCCCTATTGTAATTTTTTTTAACCTTCTAAAATGTCATGTTTTGAACTTGAATATGGCAACTTTTAGGATGAATAAAACCACTGTATTTTTTTATTAATCGATATATTTTGGGATATATAACAAGTTTGGAAATATCTCCAAACTTGTTTTTTTATGAGTCAAACATACATTCCTAACCTTAAAATTTGCCTAAATAATCTACCAAATCGGAGTATTTTTCAACTTTTTAGTTACTATATCTGGGTCTTACAGAGTGTTTCTTGGTAGTCTTAAACAAATCTACTTTGAAACAAAAGTATACGTCTCACACACATGGTTAAGGGGTTAAAAAGAAGACACCTGTACCATGTCAGATATAGAGTTGAAATATATTACATGTTATGTTTGCGTCCCAATATTACACTGTGTGTACATCACAGAAGACTGAAATATAACAAAACCGTTTGACATAGAAACACCGAATTTTCGACGTTATAAAAAAAAGTGTATTATTTATGAAATTATTAAAAATGTTAATAACATTCCATCCATGAGCTCATTTGACTACAGGAAAGGGCTACACCAGTTGGTGCTGAAACGGAAATACTATGCATATATTTAGATAGCTTCCTTTCATTGATCCCTAATATTCTGAACCCGCTGTCTTGATGCATTCTAGTTGGTCTGTCCACACAATTATAATTAAAAGTACACTGTGTTTTAAAGGGATTGCTTAAGATAAATGTACAGAAAACTCTATATTGAACGACAACTCCAGGAGAAAATCTGTTGGCCAACAAGTGGGAGGATTTTCAGCGTCTGAAATCTATTCAGCCCGCGCAATGGAACCACACCTGCAAAGCCCGTTACGCGCCTGCATAAGGTACATCTGAATATCAACTACTGAGAACTGTATGATGATTAGCCTAATTATGTTTTTTTGTTGTTGATGCTTTGCAACGCTTTGAGATTCTTTATGGAATGAATAGTGCTATAAAAGTGATAATAATTATTATGATCTATCAAATCCACACAGGTCTCTCTTGGGTTGGAGGTCTAGGTCTACTGTAAAGCTACCTAATCCAATCAAATGGGGACATGAGGTAGCAACAGGGCAGGACTGGCTACTACTGCTAGGATTAGATCCCATGTCTGCACACCAGAGACATGTCAGAGATTATTACACTGCCCTGTAATCACAACCTGACCTATAAAATATGAAGGTCTGTTGCCTCTGCTCTGAGCAGCAAGAAGACACACATAATGTCCAACTGTGTATTTCAGAAACTAAACCCATTCTGTCAGGGTGAGGGTAAGGCCATGGTTCAGGGTAGCATTGTCTATGTTTTCTTCTGCTGGTCAATTACACAGGTAAGGCCATGGTTCAGGGTAGCATTGTCTATGTTTTCTTCTGCTGGTCAATTACACAGGTAAGGCCATGGTTCAGGGTAGCATTGTCTATGTTTTCTTCTGCTGGTCAATTACACAGGTAAGGCCATGGTTCAGTGTAGCATTGTCTATGTTTTCTTCTGCTGGTCAATTACACAGGTAAGGCCATGGTTCAGGGTAGCATTGTCTATGTTTTCTTCTGTTGGTCAATTACACAGGTAAGGCCATGGTTCAGGGTAGCATTGTCTATGTTTTCTTCTGCTGGTCAATTACACAGGTAAGGCCATGGTTCAGGGTAGCATTGTCTATGTTTTCTTCTGTTGGTCAATTACACAGGTAAGGCCATGGTTCAGGGTAGCATTGTCTATGTTTTCTTCTGTTGGTCAATTACACAGGTAAGGCCATGGTTCAGGTAGCATTGTCTATGTTTTCTTCTGTTGGTCAATTACACAGGTAAGGCCATGGTTCAGGGTAGCATTGTCTATGTTTTCTTCTGTTTGTCAATTACACAGGTAAGGCCATGGTTCAGGGTAGCATTGTCTATGTTTTCTTCTGTTTGTCAATTACACAGGTAAGGCCATGGTTCAGGGTAGCATTGTCTATGTTTTCTTCTGTTTGTCAATTACACAGGTAAGGCCATGGTTCAGGGTAGCATTGTCTATGTTTTCTTCTGTTGGTCAATTACACAGGTAAGGCCATGGTTCAGGGTAGCATTGTCTATGTTTTCTTCTGTTGGTCAATTACACAGGTAAGGCCATGGTTCAGGGTAGCATTGTCTATGTTTTCTTCTGTTTGTCAATTACACAGGTAAGGCCATGGTTCAGGGTAGCATTGTCTATGTTTTCTTCTGTTTGTCAATTACACAGGTAAGGCCATGGTTCAGGGTAGCATTGTCTATGTTTTCTTCTGTTTGTCAATTACACAGGTAAGGCCATGGTTCAGGGTAGCATTGTCTATGTTTTCTTCTGTTTGTCAATTACACAGGTAAGGCCATGGTTCAGGGTAGCATTGTCTATGTTTTCTTCTGTTGGTCAATTACACAGGTAAGGCCATGGTTCAGGGTAGCATTGTCTATGTTTTCTTCTGCTGGTCAATTACACCTAGCCTACATATTGAGGCATTTTGAGATATTTTTACGTTGACAGGTAACTCCCAAAAATATCTGACCTGATCCATTAATAAAATTGGGATTTTGTTTTTTGTGAGGTGCCTCAGTAAAGACCAAAATGTTTCATTTAGGGAGATTTTAATATAGATGTACAAAATGACAGAAATGAATCCCTCCCCACATCCCCATTGCGTGACAGCAGGGAGCACAAACAATGAAGAACATCCCTTACACTTAGTTTTACATGAAAAACTCCCGCACAAGCAATATTGATTTATCCTTACGTCAATGAACTGTTGTAACACATTTGGATAAAACTTCTACGATTTATTTGCATATACAGTAGAACTGCATACAATATAATATACTTAACATAATATAACATCTTGTGAAACTCTTAACCCTCCTGTTGTGTTCATTTCATGTTAATTAATTATGTGTTCCCAGTCCAAAATGACAGCCCCATCATAGCTGATTATAAATCCATAATAATACATATATTATCACCTAATGTTGTGTTAGATTTTTTTAATCAACTTAAGTTCTTGTGAACATTACATGTTTTGGACTTCTATTAGCTATGAGACCCGTAGGCCTCATTGACCTGAGCTCATACAGCTCGTTTTTGAGTTTTTTAAAAAGCAGAATGTTTATTTTGACTATAACAAATACTCAGATTAAACATATGGTGCTATTTAACACAGACTACTTTGTGTCAAAAGTTTAACAAGGACTCTCTCCTCACCAGTGTCATGGTTAAAGATATGATCAAGAGCCTCACATACAGTATATCGTTTGGTCATTGTGCTGCCACAGAATGGATTGTGAGCAAGGCCTCAAAAAAGCTTTATATACCAGAGCTGCGAGAAAAGTTCTATATTTTATTGAAACAATGTTGCGATTGTTTGTGAGAATGAGGGAAAGGTTCCAGTGGGGGTTGCCATGGAAGCCAAGAACAGGGAGTGAGGTGTGTGTGTGTGCTCAAACACACATGCATGTGGGGGTCTGGGAGAGGAAGTGTGTCCATCTAATGAATGGGCATGTGCCTGAACTCAATTTTATACACCAATTGTAGTCTCACCCATTCATTTCTAATGACCCGTCCTTTTTGACTGGTCATTGTTGACCGGGAACACCACAGGTGTACAAAAGTTAAATAAAACACCCAAAATGTAATGAAAATCATCAAAATGTATTTTGTGTGTTCAGATGCCCTGTGTGGACAAAGTCATGGAACCTTATATGACAATCAGATTAAATTAACTACATTTTTCAGAGAGAAAACTTGTAAATCAGTCCAATTCGACCAGAACACAGCAGGAGGGTTAAAGAAGAAACAGCTTGAATCTTGAATGGTTTTAGGGGGAAAATAATCCCCGTAATCCGTACTCCACAAATCCCTAACAGGTCAATGAGCTTTTTATCTTGTCATGGCCTGCCAGCTTAGGTAGTCTACTCTTTTAAGATCCTCAACATTTTTCAGAACCTTTACATCAGGATTAAAGACAGTTCAAACACTTCAAATGAGTACACATTCATAAATCAGTATGATTATGTATTTAAATGTCAAACAGAAAACGTACCATGTAAAAAAAACGGTTTATTTCACACTGAAGTGTCCCGCCGAATAACATCGGTCATTAGAAGTCAGAAGCTTGTCCTTAACCAACCGCATCTCAACCAACCAAAACAAATAGACATGATGCCATCTTGTGTGAATAGGTGGTACTGCAAGTCACAATGAAAGTTATCTGATGGCGTTGATCCAGCTTAGGTAGTCTCCTCTTAAGATCCTCAACATTTTTCAGAATGTTTTTCAGAATAAATAATGCCTACCTCAGTTCCAAAAACAAGACCTACCCAAAATGTATTTTGTTTTAGCTATAACCAACTAGCACCACAATGCCATGGCCAGCCAGAGAACAGCCTTAAAGACACATTTGCACTAGTGTATACTTTGTGTGTGAAACAGAAGTACAGACTGCTGTCATATGTACATATTCATAATGCAGGCAACACATAAACATGCAATATCACACTGTAAATAGGCAGATTGTTAAAAACCAACTAATACACCACATGTACATTACTATATAGTACAAAGTCATTAAACCATATAATACCATCTATAAAAGCCACTTCAAGAAAATAAGACAGAATAGAAAGGCAGAAAAATATACATAATAAATGGTATATTCTGCAATTCAAAAAGCTAATGTTAGAGAGTAGAGGACAATGGTAAATATAAGTAAGATACGAGTGTGTGGAGATCTGTGATTAGAGTCGTTATACAGTAGGTGAATGTCCCAAGTCTTTTACCTGTGGATCTGCAGGTGTGTCTTCAAATGGCCTGCCTGGGTGAAAGCCTTTCCACACACTGTACACTGAAATGGCCTCTGGCCTGTGTGGATAACATAGTGTCTTTTCAATTTCGAGGGAGCCTCGAAGCTTTTGAAGCAGATAGCGCACCGATATGAGCTCGCCTGCCTCTCTTCCACTGAATGTCTTGGAGAGCACCTGTGATGATTCAGTTTCCCCTTGGTGGTAAAACACTGACTGTCTGAGCAGCCTTGAAGGTCGTTGGGAGGTTCTGACTTGTATGTAACATTAAACTCTGACCTAAGCCCAACCTCCAACCTTTCCTCCTCTTTAGCTTCATATTGTGAATTAGTGCTAGGAGATTCTAAAGGGGATTGATATAGATTTAACTTGTGATTCACATCAACTGGTATTTCCGATTGGTCACTGTGGCTGGATCCTGGTTCCTCCAGGTAAGGAATACGGTGAGTAGCAATTGGATATGTCTGTTTGTTATTTGCGGTTTCTTGTTGATATGGATAGGGGTTTAACCAGTTGGGAATCAGGGAGTGGTTTTGCTGTCCATAATATTCATCTGAGGGAAACTTGTCCACATGTTTCTCTTCAGCAATATTCCAAGTGCTCTTTGTCAGTTGAGGAGGCGAGATACATTTCTGCTCCACTAGGCAGTTATTTTCTGACTTCATGCTTTTCATGTCTTCTGACTGTTCAGGGGTTGGGGTTGTTTCATTCTTTCTGATGATTTCTGTGGATTGGTTCATGCTTTCTGTTGAACAGTAGTGAGATAAGGATTCACCACCATTACTATTTTGTATGTTATTTCCAAAGGTTTGACTTGGGCCTGGTTCATCTGGATGAAGACTTGCTGCAAAGACGTGTCCCTCAGAAACAACCCCAGCCTCAGGGGGAATGTTGTCCAGATGAGCCACGTTGATGTTCCTCTGTTGACCCTCCTCATGCAGTGTGGTCTTACTATTGTGGACCTTCATGTGAGACTGTAGGTGGCAGAGCTGTCTGAAGGATTTACTACAGACGGCACATCTGAAAGGCTTGATGCCCATGTGGACCAAGAGATGTCGGGAGAGTTTAGAAGGATAGTCAAACTTCTTTAGACAGGCCATGCACTGGTACCCCCCCAATTTCCTAGGTGCAACAGATGGCGGTGGTGGGCTGTTGACCTTGTTTGTCAGAGGGCAGTCGGATTGAGTTGGAGGGACAGCAGAGAGATCACTGTCACGTGATGTCTTCTGACTCCTATTACAAAAGACTACATCATTTTCATTTGAAGATGGGGTCCTTTTTGGTCTTGAGAAAGACTTGGTTTCTCGGTCTTCACTATGACTAGTAGAGGGTTTAGCCTCTTTTCTTTGTTCATGAACAGACTGGTGCACCTTCAGATGAGCTTTTTGTCTAAATGTCTTGAGACAAGTGGGGCACTGATAGGACCTCTGTCCTGTGTGGATCAGGGAATGCCGCTGTAGCTTGGATGGAGCATCAAAGCGCTTTGAACAAATTGGGCAACTATAACGCCCTCGGCCATGGATTGTGGGTTTGTTTTGAAAGATGCAACTCCTTTGTTTAGATATGCCTACCAGTGATTGGTGTGTTGGTGTGATTTCCAACACATCACTGGTATTTGTGTAGTCTGTGTTATGCACTTGTCTGAGAGACACAGGCTGCTCTGCAGACTTACTGTTTACTGTATCACAGTCCAGTCCAGGTAGCAGCTTCCCACTCGGGTTCCATGTAGGTTGTTGAGCACCATAGTTGTAGAGACTGTCAGTGGAGCAATGACTTAAGGTAGGTCTGACAGGTAGAACATACTGGCTTAGAAAACAACCAACTTCACTGATGTCTCTGCTGCCTTCTTGAGGTTGAGAAACCTGGTCTAAATGTTCACTTTGATTTCTCCTCATCTCAGAAACAGACTTGTCCTTTAATAGAATAACACCTGGTTGGTCGGGAGCATCTTCTACACTTTTCAAAACATTGTCGCTTTTTACGTGTTGCGCCTTCATGTGATTCTGTAAGTGGCAGAGCTGTCTGAAAGACTTACTACAGACGGTGCATCCGAACGGCTTGATGTCCATGTGGACCAATAGATGTCGGGAGAGTTTGGAGGGATAGTCAAACTTCTTTAGGCACAGCATGCACTGATTTTCCCTTACCTTACCTGTGTTTGTACGGTCAGAGCGATTAGACACAGATGACTTATTGTTTCTGTCTGAGGAGCGAGTGAGGTCAATGTCCTCTGACGCATGCTTTGCACTGTTATGCCATTCTTCAGATAAGATGTCTAAACCTTCAACAACATGTATCTGACTCTTTTCATTCAGCTCTGTATTGTACGCTATAGCATTTTCAGGGTTTGAGAAATCTACTTGGGAAGCATGGTCAGTGTGAGTTGGAAGGCAGGCTTTACTCGTATTATCTAACATATCAGGGTGCACAGCAGTATCTGGACCTTGATGAGTTTGCTGGTGAACTATCAAATGTCTCTTCTGTTTAAATCTCCTGCCACAAATGTTACATGGATAGTTCCTTGGCCAGGATTTTGACCTCTGTGGTTGAGAGAAAGATTTGAGACTTCTAGACTTCGCGACCCCTGAGTGAATGCTGTAGTGTACCTTAAGATGGGCCAGCTGCCTAAAAGCACGCCGGCATAGGTAGCACTGAAATGGTTTCTGGCCTGTGTGAATCAGGCAGTGCCTCTTTAATTTGGACGGGGCGCTGAAGCACTTAAAGCACTCAGGGCATTTATGAGAGTTTGAATTCTCAATTATTTTTGTATGTTTGTCCACTGTTTCATCTCTGGAGGATCTATCCTCATCCAGTGTCTGTTTCTCAGGTTCACTCCAGTCATCGTGGTTCCCAATTGGCTCCTCTTCTGTGTGCTGCTTCTCAAACCTCTCGACCTCAGAGTGTGAGGGATATAGTTCAGCGATACAGCGAGGGGAACAGAGAGAATTTTCCTCAATTATGTGGACAGGTCCAGTAGGCCTGATGTCTACCTCCAATGTGTCCTCTGCACCGACTGGGTCCAAGGAGCCTGTCTGCAAACATGCTTTTGAGTTGTCTATCTTTGCAGGAGGGGTATTTTCATATCCACTTGGATGCAAGCTAGACTTTACATACATCTTCTTCTGTTCAGTTCGTTTTGGATAAAGATGTGTGTTTAGATGGAGTTTCAGGTGTGCTAGTTGCCGAAATGCCTTTTCACAGAGGTGACACCCAAATGGTCGTTGTCCTGTGTGTGAAAGGATGTGCCTCTGTAGCTTGGATGGGGCGGAAAAACATTTCAAGCATGTGACACACTGATAATTCCTGCCCTGTGGCGTCTTCTCCATAACACCAAAGGCCTCCTGTGGTCCATGTTGCCTGGCTAGCATTGTGTCCACTAACATCATTCTAGTTCCACCGTGGCACATCCCAGCTGGAAATACGGGAGGACAACATCTGTAGTGAACAAATTATTTAGTCATTTACAAATATTGTTACGTATTATAGAGTATGTAAACTAAGGGATCTTTATTACAGTGTAATTACATATGTCATTACACTGTAACAAGTATTGCAATTCATTGTAATAATTCATAGTTACACTGTAACAACATGTAACTGCTGGTAACTGCAGTCTGTAATTACAGTGGTGTAAAAACGAATTTGTGTTACCATGCTTGTTACAAATGTTCAAGTTTCCGATAGCATACCAATGCACCATATTTCAGCCTGCACAAACCACATGATAAGGGTTAGCCAATTGAAAACCGACCACCTCATTTACACAACTCTACAAGAAAAGGCTCTGGATTCTGATGCCCAGGCGCAATGGCAAAAATGGGTTGACAAAATAAATATCTGACATGCTACAGGTGTCTTCTTTTTTTTAAGCCCATAACCATGTGTGTGAGCTGAATACTTTTGTTTCACAGTACGTTTAAGACTATGAAGAAACACTCTATGTGACCCTGATTTAGCCCACTGCAGTAAAAGGTTATTAACCATTAATTAACCATTTCTAAACACATTAATAAAAAGTTCAATTTAAAGTTGTTACATAGTTATTCATGCTTGCTAAATTGTAAGCCTTTTAAGCTTAGTTGAATAATAGTTTATAAATTAACTTGAAATGGTCATAACGCAAACTCTTATTCTGTCATGTAACCTTGCAAGGGTTTCACGGTTGAGGAACATTCTCACTTTTGGATGGGATGCATTGGGGCAATTATTTATTTATCCCAGGAATTAAGGCATCCTGTCAAGACCTCAATGATTTATACATACTGTACATCATTGCAAGATCTGTCCATCTGCGCAACACGCTCGACATAACAACGACCCCGAACATGCCCACATGTGCTGACACAGTGCGCATAGAACAGGGTCAAGAAGAATGTCAGTGTGCAACATACAGACATGAAAGATTACCGCAAAAGATACACCGTGTTGTAGGTTAAAAAACGTCAATACAGGAGAGAAAAGGTACGTTTTCCATGCAATTTGTTTGAGCTTTTTGGAATACATGAATTCGGCTGGACGATTTAGCATAGGTAGTTCGCTAGCATTTGCTAGCTAGCCTAGTGTTGTAGGTACACAATAATTACAAGTACACCAAGATGAACTTCATTTTAACTAGCTAAATCCTTTGTAACACCTAGTAATTACATTGTACTTATACAGATATTACATGTACTCTGTGGTGTACTAGTGTGTTTATTTTCTCACTTGGATGGTGCTTCCCAAAGCCTTAAAATAAGGGTCAGCATGGGTAATGTACTATCTAAGTACACATTCATTACAATTATAAACTGGGTGGTTTGAGCCCTGCTGATTGGCTGACAGCTGTGGTATATCAGACCGTATACAGATATTACATGTACTCTGTGGTGTACTACTGTGTTTATCCTCCCACTTGGATGGCACTTCCAGAAGCCTTAAAATAAGGGCCAGGTTGTGAGGAACATTAGGAACACCTTCCTAATATTGAGTTGCACTTGCACTCCCTTTTGCCCTCAGAACAGCCTCGATTTGTCCGGTCATGGACTTTACAAGGTGTCAAAAGCGTTCCACAGGGATGCTGGCCCATGTTGACTCTCAATGCTTCCCACAGTTGTGTCAAGTTGTCTGGATGTCCTTTGAGTGGTGGACCATTCTTGATACACACAGGAAACTGTTGAGTGTGAAAAACCCAGCAGCGTTGCAGTTCCTGACATACTCATACCCCGTTCAAAGGCACTTAAATCTTTTCACCCTCTGAATGGCACACATACACAATGCATGTCTCAATTGTCTCAAGGCTTAACAATCCTTCTTTAACCTGTCTCCTCCCCTTGAGCTACACTGATTGAAGTGGATTTAATAAGTGACATAAATAACTTTCCCCTGGTTTCACCTGGTCACTCATGAAAAGCGCAGGTGTTCCTAATGTTTTGTATACGTGTATAAGTACACGTGAAGTGCCCCTCAAGATACACCTTGTAAATACATTGTACTTATGCAGATATATTATGTACTTATGGGTTTATCATAATGGGTAACATATGCATTCATAAATATTAAATAATATTGCATGACTTACAGGGTTAAGCACCTTGCTCAAGGGCACACCTATACATTTTTCACATAGTCTGCTCTGGGATTCGACCAGCAACCTTTCGGTTACTGGCTAAACACTAGGCTAACCTGCCGCCATCTGGGATGACACCCGTATGGTAAACCCCAGTCAGTGAGGTTGACCTATCTATATTTCATCTGTTTTTGTCAACTCAACCATGTTAACCCAGATGGTACACTTTTGGGGGGAATGTGCTAGCAACAACATTGAGTGGAGATTTTAAAGAGTGCGCATTCACAGGTAGTTAATTATAGCCTATTGAGCCTCCAATTGTTTAAATCTCGCAACACCCAAGCGCATCTGTCCACAAGAGATTACGACCTTATGACAGTTACTATTGAACCGGATGCAGCTGAGAAGAAAATAAACACGTATTTGTTGTTAAACCACTGTAATTATAGACTGCAATTACCAGCAGTTACATGGTGTTATTACAGTGTACCTATGAGTTATCACAATCAACTAACGTTACAATACTTGTTACAGTAGTAGTTACACTGTAATAAGGACCCCTTAAAATGAAATGTTACCAAATAATATCCAACATAATATTTTTTTTTACAAATATTAGCTAGCTAGCTAGCCAACAAGGGAGGCTGGTTACTTTTGAAACATAGCTAGCTAGCTAACGTTAGCTACCCACAAATGTAGCTATGAAACAACATTCATTCGATTAATTTCTGCCAACTCACCTTATGGCAACCTTTATAAATGGCTAAATCACGCCCACAAGCTATTAAGTAACAAATACTGTTATTAGTTGACAAAATAAGCATGTAGCTTGCTATCTAGCTAACGTTATACTAAAACGTTCACTTTCTCCAAAACAAGCCTTCAACTGACGGCAATTATAAATCCACGGGCGGAAACGTTTTCGCAGTTCTTGGTTCCTAGGTGTATCATCCACTGCGGAATGCATGGTGAATTGCTCAGAAAATGTAAACGTCATCAGATTCTCAGATAAATCTGATTGTACGCAATAATCGTGGTAAACTATGAATCCGATTTGATGGTAGGTATTTGTATATATTTTTAAACATAATATTAACATAATATTATATTATTCTACTCTAAATATTCTATAGAATATAACATAAAAGGTTAGCATAGAAAATAATATAATATAAAAACAAGAAAAACTATCTAACAGGGAGGCTCTACTTTTTAGTCTTAGCTCTCATAAATGATAGAAATGCAGAGCAAGGCTGTCCCCAAGTCCTGCCGTTGTTGTTGAGAAATCACTATAAAATATTCAGTAGCCTAATCTGATTTACTCCTGAAAGTTCACACTGACAATAGAGTATAATATATTAGAAGCATGCCTTGGGTGATGCATGCACCATTTTCCTAGCCTGGTCCCAGATCTGTGCTTTTGCTTACAACATTGTCAAGCTAAATGTTTGGCATGACAACTCTATAAAGAATTGGCAAGAGAGCAAAGACAGGTCGGCATCCAGGCTACCATTTTCCTATAGTTTTCAGAAGAATAGATATGTATTACCATCCAAAACAGTAGCATTGAAATGTAGCCAATTCCTTTCAGTTCTTCTATTGAGATACCATTTATCCCATTGACAGTTAAAGGGGTCAAAGCCATACTATTAACCACTGTGGAACACTTGCAATGAGCTGGAAGTCAAATCAGTCATAACAGTTGCATAGACAGTGACAGAGACAGAAAAGCATGTGTGCGTGGTCAAAAGCCTCCAGAGTCCTCAGGGTGTTTAACAGTAGAGGGGAGGTGAGATGATGTGTGTGTTTTAATAGATTTTATTTATTTGTGCAATTTTGTATTTGAATAGCCTCAACCCCCATGGCTAATGAGGGATTTCATTATCTCTGATAATCATTCTGGGGAAATAAAAACACAGAACGTTTCTGGAATTGCCATTTAAACATCACATCTCCATATTTTCTTTTTATGGGCGATCGTTTTACCACCTAGATTTACAATGTTGCTTTCAGCCTGACATATGAGCGGTCTACAGTAAGCATATTCAAACAGTAGGACATTAACAATACATCCTTTTTTTGTTTGTTGACAAATTCAAAGTGGGATTTCGATTTACAGTGAAAAAGATCTCCCTGCTCCGCTCCCTCTGCAACCTGCCCGTGGGACAGGACAAGCCTGAACCCATCGCTTTCCCCGCTCAGTCTGCATCTCTGTGGAATGATGCAAATGATGACAAATTCCTTCGTTCCTCATCATGCATGTGCAGCTAATCTGCATAACACACAGGGATGGGCAGATCTTGGCACTTGGCTGAGGGCCAGGCTGACTGATTGAATCACAGAGGGTTGGCTCCCTCCCCTGGACTTGCCTGTAACATGCTGCACCATCTCCTCAAGCAGGGTTCTATTGACTCTGATGCCGAACCCAAAGCTCCTCTGGTACGGAGTGATGAAAACACATTATTCCCATTAGTCACAGAATACGTCTG